>NW_008592640.1:25518-29435 GCF_000691845.1 Merops nubicus
GGGCGGGCTTTGTCACAATTAATTTGTTTCACAATATCAAACCACAAAAGAATCTAAAGTTTACTCTAGATGTTATCACAGGTCCCAGAATTTGGTGGACTGTAAGGATTCATGACAGTGAAATATAACCTACAGAAAACACATTCACAGCCTTACAGATGAAATAGTGGTGAAATGCCTAAAAAGAAGACTGTGTTTGAATTGATGAATACTTGTACATTTCACAGTTGTGGCAACAGAGCTACAAAAAGCCTGCTTGCTGCCAAGAGCAGGGAATGTCCCTCCCTGGCGCTCTGCATGTAACTTCAACCTGATCTACAGGAAACATGACACTTCCAGTCATCGTCTATTCTCAATGTCTTCTGTGAAAGATCTATTCTTGCTAATCTGTGCAACTCTTCAAGGAGGGCACAGAAAGCACTACACACAGGCCAGAGGCTTCTTGTGTTGAAACTGGTTTATATTCTAAGGAAGCAATTCAGCTGCATACCCATGGTTTGTACCACCATTTTAAAATGGATTGTCTACAGCTTTTGGATTTGTGCTGCTGTTCCAGGCAGATGAGGTTCTCCTGGTAGTTTTGTGTCATAATCTATTACCCTACAGATGTCTTAGATACCTTACGGCATCTAAATTGGCACTAAATGCCTGCATTTTGTTTAGGCAACTGAATGACTTTGTAACTCACTGGAAAGTAAACGTTTCCAATGATCTTTTTCCATTCTGAAATGCAGTGCCCCTGGCAAAGAAAAACCAGTCAGCCTTGTTCCTGGTATAACTTTGACTTTTTTTCTCGCTTGAATTGTGAAAAGTTTGAAACTGGAAAAAACTAAGTAAACCAAAGAGAAAGTTACTACTTTGAGAAAATAAAAATATACAACACCATATACAACTACACTGCAAGGAACAGAGGCTGCTGCTTTAAGTGTTTTCAGTGAAGTCTTAGTGAAGCTTTGCAAAATGTCTCTAGAGTTGCTATACAAAAACCATCTTGAATTATGTGAACTGAGTTCAAGAAATATCATGTACCAAAATGTATATACAAAATTCATCTGTATTCTACTGTTGCGAAGGAGGAAAAGCAACAAAATCAAGTGCTAGGTACTCTCATGAAAAAACAGAGGAAAAAAAACCAGATTGTATGAACACTGGGCATGCTAGATTCAGACCGTCACTTAAGGTAAATAGAAAGACTAGACACTCATGTCTTATGGTAATATCAGGGAATTAAATGGACAAAATCTTTCCCATCATTTTGAATAGCAGGAAACTACTAGCTGAGCATTATTCCTCACTTATGGGGAGCTGTCAAGGGGATATTGGATGGACATGGAAGGATTTTAAGATACCCTGCTATGTCTGGGGAGCTGCTGCATCTTGCTGAGAAAATCCACCACCTTTTCAACTCTCCTGAGTGTGGTCTGTTCTGTGCTGTTTATTTTAGAAGAGTAAAAAGCTAAAAGGTAGAGAAGCAAGTTCAACAGAAAAAATTAGGAAGATCTAGTTATCTCTGCCACCTAAAACAGAGGTTACTGGGAGGTTGCTTGGGACGACCTAAGTAGACATCTGGGTTTTAGTCCAAAGAACATTTAATATAAAATATTTAACCATGTAGTCACTTCATAAAGGTATAGATTTAGGTAGGTCTCTTTTTAATGTGTTTTTAGCAAAACGAGGCAAATAATAGTGCTCTGACACGTAAAAATGGGGAAGCCACATGTACTGGTTTTAATGGACAGTTCCCTTTAGAGAACAACACAAAAGCTGCTGCTACAGACTTTTTACAGAAGCATGTGTCTCAAAGACAAAGTCTTTAGCTGAAAGACTGTGTGAGTGTAGGCAGCTAGACAAAAATGTTAAAATGGGTAGCACATAATTCACAAGATAAGCTCAATACATAGGCAATGTTTTACCCTGAAGTATACTGAATAGCTAGACGATAGAATTGCAGAATACCACAGGATTGGACATGCTAAATTCAATAAAAAGGAAAAAAAATATTTATGGGGAAAAAAAAATTATTTATGGGAAGTACCAAAAGAAATAGATGGGAATTTGACTAAGAAGTAGAAATATCTAATCTAGAGAATAAAAAGAATGACAAGAAACGCCAGGAAAGGGAATCCATAAGAAAAAAATGAATTGCCTATTCCTATCGAAAAGGCTGTATTGTAGTGCAGCACTATAGTATAGCAGTAGTAGTTTTCATTGAAAATGCAGCAAAGTGGCACCTCAGAGTTATGGAACTGAGCACAAATAAATGAAGAGAATTTTATTTGAAAACAAACCAAAAAAATCTCTACAGAGGAAGTTTAAAAGACACTTGCTTCACGATGTGAGTGAAAACAATATTGATACATCCAAAAGTGTCCAAGTGAAAAACTAAAGATGTTGGTACATCCAAAAGTGTCGGAGATGGGTACTGAACTGTGTCAGTTTGTGTCAGCATTACAAAGTCATGCAATCTTGGCTCCTTCTCTATAACTCAGAACCATTTTTTACCTTCTAAAGTTCCATTAACAGAAGATTAATTCTATATAAATGGAATACTGCTACTCTTACTTTATGGTTTAAAGTCCTGACCTCAGTGGTTTCAAAATTTTACATGGAGCTTTGGCAAGGAAATAATCATGACACTGTCATATGAAAAGACCTCACAGGTGTTTACCATATAAATAATATGAGACAGATAAAGACAAAATTGGGGTGCCATGATAACATGATTTCAGGATGTGGAGATGATTGACACAAATAAGAGTTAGCAAGTGATGTGCAGGCAATACATCAGAAGACAGTTTAACAGACAAAAATTAAGAAAACTATCACAGGAAAAAAGCACAATACTTGCTTCTATGTAACTAACAGCTGCTGGTGAAAGTAGGAAAATTAGCAACTGGAGCATAACTACCGATTTCCCATGAAAAGCTTCAAAACCAAAGACCAAACTCCTTATGCTGGAAAAAAAATGGAAAAAAAAAAAAAAAAAAATGGACAGTAAAACATTCCCTGTAGCTGCATTCAAGATGGGCACCTGGGTAAGGCAACATTTATCAGAAGTAATGAAAAAAAAAGCTAGAATAATTGATCTAGGGCTGCAAAATGCCTGAGATTTTCACATCCACATTTACCACGGAAGTGAGAAATTAGTGATAATTCAAAGAAGAAAATAATTGTTTGGAATAATATGTCTAAGTGATAAATTGCTTTACAGAAGCATCATGGAAGAAAAACTAGACAATAGGAGTGAACGTGAGATCTGTTTACATCATGCTGAGCTCAAGGTGAGCACTAGTTACTGTTGTGGAAGCATCAGAAAGACTGCTTGAGCTTTTTGTTTGAAGGCAAAGAAGCAGGCTGTGGATGGAGAAACAGAACAGCTGGTACAGAGATGGTGGTTCTGTTTATGTATCAGGTAAGATAGGGAAGGAGAACTAATGGGTGTCAGTGAAGACTTTTGTGGAAGAAGAAGTAATGATGAAAACCAGGAAAAGATTAATTGAATTCATACTACGGAGGTACACAAACAAAGAAAGCGCAGAAGGACAGAAGCATAGGACAGGAAGATACTTGACACGTCAAGGAAAGAAGATAAAAACATTGCCTTTAGGATTTAAGTTGAGAAAAAATGGTGAAAAATAATATATAGCAGATAAGGAAAGAACAATACATGATAGGGGTTTAGAGAGAAGGAAAATCAGGTAAAATAGCCATGTTTCCCTCATTCTTTAAAGATAATTAACATTGAAGCATCTGTAGTTCATTTTATACCATGAGTTGAAAGAAAGAGAACAAAAAGCTGAAAAGGACACAAAGGGTGAGATGAAAGAGTAGAAGCGTAGCTGATGAAAGACAACGGAACCAATAGAAAAGAGAACTAGATGCTAAACTAGGCAAAGTGCAGCTTGATCTTCAGCAGG
>NW_008592640.1:29466-40924 GCF_000691845.1 Merops nubicus
AAGTGGAAGAAACAAAATAAGGCCTATATGTTGCATTACTCTGCATTCCTAAGTTATTTAAAAACATGAAGTATGCAAAATCAAAGAGAAACATTGGGATGTGATTATTCTGGAGACAAGAAGTCAGTCAGAGCTGCCTGCTCCACCCGTACCATGACAAACTATGGTCATCCATAACGATAAGCATTAATGAAAGACCTTGCCCTTGTTTTGAACAGCCAGGTCAGAACCCCTGGTATGATCCATACAAATGGTGAACCCTTAAAATCTTGCTGCTATGCTATATATATCACCAATTAATCTTTCCATTTTTCATTCATTGTTATATCACCATGAACACTTGTGTCATTATGAGGATCTGCCATATGGGGTAGCTTTGGTACCAGCTGTTTTTCCAGTTATTAGTAGATAAGGATCCAAAAAATCTTCCAGTAAAACATACAGATGATTTAATGGCTGCTGAAGATGGGCTAACAAACTCATTCAAAATTTGACATAGTTCTCAAATATTTGGGTGAGTATGAAAAGTTCATTTAAAGGATATCTTTAGAAAACTGATGAATACTATTGTAAGATCTGCAAAAATGTAAGCAATACACTTGTGTTTACACTCTGTGAAGCTCTAAGAAAACCTTAAAAGGGTGAAGTAATCCTGAACAATGGAGTCAGATGATCTAAAGAGAGGGCAGGAAAGATTATTTTATGAATCATTGTCCTGCTACATATGACAGTTCAGTGCTATGTCATTAGTAAACTTTAAATAGAGTTCAGGTCAGTTTGGTGCACTCCGCAAAATTCTCTTTTATTAGGGTGTGTGTTTATGTGCGTGTGAGACAGTCACATAACAAAATCAAAATATATTTTGACACAGCAGAAAGTAAGAAATGAAGAGGAAAAGGTTAAAAGTTAGAAAAATCAGCAGCTATTTTGGTGGCTCATGTTGACTTAGATAAAAGTAAACAGTTAAATAGAATCCAATTCAATTAAAACAGACAGTTTTGACATTTAAATGAAATTTCCAAAGCATGTATTGTGGTTGAACAAGGAGTATGGCTAGCTTCCAGATACATATGGTAATTGTGAGGAAGCAGTTTTATTGATGACAATTAAAGATGGCAAGAGAATTTTTGGGCCATGAACATGAGAAAAAGCCAGGACCTTTTGTATAATTTATGTCATCTTCCTCCTTTGTCTAAATAACTTTTCCCTATTTTCCATCTATGTTTTTCTGTAACACTCCCTAACTTTTCTTCTAAATGCTGCTCTCCCTGACTGCATTGCTTCAATCTTCCCTTTCCACATCATTCTCTTTCCATTATGCTTCCTTTCTAACTTTCATCATTCTCTGATGTGCAGATAGACTGGACAAATACTGCTGTATTTGCAAAGATCAGCTGAATCTCCTTGTAATCTCTGTACTTGATGTACATTTAACAACTGCAATCAATAGGACACCTGTCAAAATGAGGGCACTGATTTTTGTATACACCTGAAGAATATAGTCTGGTTTTAAGTATTGACTTTTCACAAACCATGTGTGACAGATGCTTAACGATTACCGGTGTACGAATGCATCATGTTGTTGCAAGGAAGTCTCCAAATGCAACGTAACTAAACAAAGTCCTGTAAAGTATTTCTTCTCTTCCTATTCTTTTCTATGGTGCCTGTCAACAGTTCCATATTATACACAGAAATAAAGTTCAGTATGTGCCTTTATAGGGTAGCAGCTCATTTTAAAAATGGAACAAAACAAGGCAGTGTCCAGAACAGTGTTGCTAGGAACAGTCTGCTGTCCAAGATGGGGAAAAGCAGAACAAAGAGATGAGCCTCTTATCCTACCCTACAGGAGTCAAGACTGGCTCAGATGGATCTCCAGCTGCAGTGAATCCCATGTTCAAGTTCTCTCTCAACAGAATGGATCTTGTCTCTGCTAATTCTGCCCACTGAACTGAAAGCTAAATCCTCTTTTCACTGGAAAAACAGAGGTATTACCAGAAAGAGCTGTTGGGATGCGGATCAGAAGCTTGAATTAAATCCCAGACTGACTTAGCAATAATGAGAGACTTGAGCACAAGGAAAAAAAAAAATATTTTCTTTGGTCTGGGTGGGCTTTAAAGCCTTAAGACTTTCTAGCCAATACTGTATCAGTAATAGGTGCAGGCATTTTTAACTTTCTGCACTGGAAGGGATTAAGTCGTAATTCTCACTAGTTAGATCTGGAAAAAAGAGTAAAGTCTTAGAATTACTTGGTGATACAGAAAGACCAAAGGAGCAAAGAAAAAATCCAAAATGCTTTGAGATTATTTGACTTCACAGAGAAACAAATACACTCTCATACAAAAGGAAAGTCAATATCCACTGAATTTCATCTGCTTGCTGGTCAACATCACCTCATTCAGTTTTGAACTGAACAGAAGGCAATCCGTTGTGGCTATCCATGCCTCCTCACCGAAGCTGGCAGCAAACGTTTTGCCCTCACTCAACAAAGACCAAAGTGCAATATGAAAGTTAACGGGAAACACTGTTTTACCAAATTCTGTTTTCCTGGATATTTTGTAACCTATACAAAGTGGTGTCAGTTGAATTTCAAGGAAAAAAAAAATCTTTTTCTGGAAGTGTTTATTTGGTATTGACAAAGGGTAATGGTTGACTTCAACAAAATGAAAGGAGATTTATCTAAGAGAACACATTATAAACAAAACCAGGGAAAAATATTTTCTAGTATATCAGTGAATTTAAGTTATTTTGTATGTAAGACATTGAAATTGATGCCAGAGGCACTGTGTAAGAGAAATATTTAGCTACCACAACTGCCAAAATGAAAAAAATGGCCTAATAAGGCATATATTGCTTATTCTAAAGATGACCTTAGTTTTCCCTCAGTTTTTCCATTAGGACATCCTGGCACTGTTGCTAAGTTTGTTTTTACTCCCTAAATCAGAGAATGATACCATATTAATGCTGTGCAATGGGCATATATCTTCTGATACAAATTGACTCTCAAGTATCTCTACTGAAGAACAACTTTTCAAAACCGAAGATACTCTCTTTCAGTTGGAATGAGACTTTTGAAACTCTAGCTCAATCTGTGATTTTATCCATATACAATAGCTTTCTCTAGCAATTTACATTCAGATATTAATCTCCTTTCCCAACTGCTGTTAGAAAATAGTTTCAAAATAAAATTTTCTTCTTCATATTTAATCCACAGATAACTGTAATTTCTAGGTGGGTTGTCAAAGTACACTTGGCATGTACTTAACCCTTGATTAGCTAAATAATAACACATGGATTACATGAATGCATTATATATGCTACAAATAAAATTCGATACTTCAGTTTGTCTGCCATCACCATGAACTTAATGAAGTGCTATTTAAACGTTCTCATTTCTGTTTGTGTAAAAACTCAAGTGACCCTTTCATAACTATCAAGGCTTTAGAAGACTGCAAATACCAATGCACTCCATTAAAATACCAGAGAAAGTTAAAGCATTATTACACAATTGTCACTTTGAAAGATAACTGAATTAAATATATAATAAATAAAAAATAATAGACAATCTAGGGAAACATATTTGCACAGGTATACCTGTATATATACATCTATGTGATTGATAGACCATATGGCAGATCATCCTAAGTGGTGAGATAAACCTATATCTAAAATCTGAGTACTCATAATTTTAAGAGAATGAAATTTTTAAGAATCTTTCTGAAGCATAAGGAAATGTTTCAGAGAGAATGAGAAAATAAGATATGTATGAATGGATTTTTCCACTCAACTAAATTTCCAGATGTTTAATGCTTGTTTCAGAAATTGTGATTTACCCAGATTTAGGATGTGTGAGATAGGTGAACCAGCCAAGCTATTTCCAGTTGAAAAAAGGATAACTATTTGCCTCCGACATGCTCAAAATGTTTATCTACCAATGCCCCAGCTAAATGAAAATGTATTTGCTTCCTTCACGAAGCAAGTTAGGCCCTGAAGAGTATGAGAACATTGTGTACTTTAATTCAAATACACAAGCAAGAAATGCCTAGTTATCCAGCAACTTTATTCACATGAAAACATTTTGACCTGTAAAATGTGGATGATCTTTTCAATCATGTAACATCTCCCTGAGCTTCATGAGGTCGTGACTTTCATCTTCCTGAAACTGATACGTGCATTACCCTGCATATAACCAAACACTGCATCACTGCTCCCCAGGAAGTTTTCATACAGCTTACAGCCTTTCTATTTTTGTCTTATTTTCCTTTTCTGTTAGTAGTTGCTTGCTTGTAGCTAATCAATTTTGCATTTTTTTCCCCTAATTGAACATATGTCTAGCAAAAATGTATGTTTACATTAAAACACAAAACACTTGATGTTATTAGAGTGCACACAAGTCATTGAGTAAAACAAAAGGTATTATTCTCGTTTTATTGTCTCAAGGCGCTGGAAAGACACACAGAGAACATAGGTTTTTTCAGTCATCTAGATTTTAATTGATTGTTTCAGTGCATGTTAACAAAAGCTATTGTCTTCTCTCACAAATAGTTTTTGTTTCTAACCCTAGATGATTGCAACTACAGCAGTCCACTGCTGAAGAAGAAGTCCTTCACATACAAAAACATATTTACGTTAATGTCTGTGTATTTTACATTTTTGTGCTTCTGCCTCTTATAGCTACTCTGCTCTCCTAGATTCTACCAGCAATTAGCATGTAAGTAGCATTATTTTGTGTGCTTTAATAAAACTGATAATTGGATTACTAGGAGTAATCATTCCCAGAGATCCTTTTATCTTTTTTTTATTTGAATTGTATTTCACTACTTCTTTATTCATCTCAGTATGTTTAAGGATGGTAAGTGAAATATTTTAAAATTCCTGGTAATAAGTATAGGGGAAACCCTTATCCAAGTTATACTAAACGTCTTCTATTGGTGGTCTACAAAACCACTGTCCTGCAACAGCATACTCAGTTGGGATACTGTTGGGTGTTCTGTGGGAGCCAGTTTCTCCTGTCAGGTTACATACATCACATACGTTCAGAGGCTTCTGCCTGTTTCAAGAAACAAGTCTAGACCTGTAAATTCTCTATGGCAATATGTAGAAATACCATCCTGGGAAAAACATCCTTAGCAGTCCTTTCACAGAGACAAAGTCTTGAGATACGTGATCTGAGTTTGAAAACAACTTGCCCTCAACGTCACAGTGTAATTTTCCTGATGACCCTCTGAAGGGTCTTAATGTATCAGAATATTGGTTATGACCATCATCTCCACTGAAATTGGAGCTTTCATTAATTGCCTTCCTCTCTGCTTGAAAGATCTCTGTGATTTGTAGGCCAATATTTAACTGCTAGTACTAGATTCTATCTCTCTCATTATTATGAGACTATAATTATTTCTAGCTCTTCAATGCCTTGTCTGGGTTATCACCTTCTTTGGAGCTGGCTTACCTCAACATAGTGACCAACTAACTTGCAGAAGTACAAATGTGTGGCGTAGTGTGGGAAAAAGTGCAGACACAATGTATTCCCACAAAAATTAAAATTAAATTAAATATCTCTCTTCTTCTATAGCCATATTGCCCAATATAAGTTAGTTTTTAGCAATATATAAGGGGGACATCAGGCCCCCAGTAATGGTGTTCCCTTTAGTCTCAGAGAGTTGAGGATTGCTCAGATGAAAGATAATTTAAAATGAGATACATGTGAGATTTAAATAGTCTGACATTAAACCAAAATATTTTACCCCACAATCAATACACTTCGAACAAGGAGAACACAGAATTTCCTCTCTAAATTTTACTTTAATAGAAAAGTAAAAAGACAAGTTTTTATTTCATTTAATTCAGAAGTGTCAGTTGTTCTTTATAAGCGTAAAGCAAATAGATATTTATTTGATGGTACTTCTTAAAACATGTTTATTTTTCAATTAACTTTTCTAAAAATCAGCTAGGTAACAAGTTATGTAATGCTTTTCATGTGCAACACCAACCTACACAACACCAGGCTGATTTTTCCAGCTGCCAGACTAACAAAATGCAAGGAGTCTTGTGCATAAAAAAGGGTACTTTGTTCTTTGAGGGGTACTGTGGAAAAAGGTGACCACGTGATGTTTGCATATCTGCAGCTCTGTGAGTTCACAGTCAAAATAATGTATTTCTCTGGTGCAATATGTGATACTGTGTACTGCACTGTAAGGAAAAAGAAAAACCAAACAACCCAATATCAACACATATTATGTCAACAAAATTTAACATTTTGATAAGGGATTCCATGTAGCCAGTGATGTAGTGATGTAGTTTACATCACTGGAACACCATCTTGAAAGAGAAAAAAAGAGAAAAACTTCAGCCTGAAGCAGTACATAGGGGCAGCGTATATGAAAACACCAAAACTAGAAGATCAAGGATATTGTTTGGCCTATCTACAGTAGTTTTGAAGTTAAAATATAACAAATAGAGACCATGAAAACAAAGACAAAGAAGTTTAAGTGGCAGACACGATACCATGAAAAACAAAGATGAATCACTTTAACCCAAAAAACCCATGCTATTCAACTATTTTGCAGTAAGACTGAAGGTATCTTTGCTCTTTAAAGCATTTCTTATCCAGTGCTGCAAGACTTTAATTTTCTACAGGAAATGAGTAAGTGGATTTAAAGCCTTTCAATTGGTAGTGGAAGTTTGTACCTGTTTTCGTAATTTATATACATAAAATAATGATCTATTTCATTTTATGGATGTTAAATGTAAATAACACAAATCATTACCCTTTCTTTCTTTGGCAGCTATGCTGAAAATTCAGAAACAATAGTAAATTTTATCTCTCCTCCTTTTGCTGTTGAAAAATGTCCTAAGTAGGAGTGGTGTTGGTCAGTATTTTGAAAAATATTTTCCTCAGTTTCTTCTGATGGAGATATTCAAAGATGTCACACCTGCTGCTATACTGATACCATATTGCCTCCTTTCATTGACTCTAAAACTTGCTCTATGAACAGATTATCCTTAATTTTTAAGATTTCTCATAAATTTTCCATGTTAAAAAGGAAAACCAACTGAAACTGTAAAACAACTGAATCTGAATGGTTGTAGCATAATCTGGCATCAATCCAGAAAAACAATGCATTAACATCTTTAGCAGAATTATATTTGCAAGATAGAGCACCCACTTTACAGTTAGTGATTCTCATACTAGCCAACAATTATGATCTTAAAATTGCATTTATTTAGAAACATTCAGCAATTTATTTTTAAAAAATAACATCTCATCTTACCCTATTCCTGAACATAAGTAAGTCATATGCTATATATTCTCTTGAATTTGATGTAGTCTAAAAAGCAAATTATCATTTCTGGTTTGAAATTTATCACTCAGTAACTACTTAATGATAACCTGAGTGAAAATGCTGGAAAATTTATATTTATACCTGGTTGCTGGTGAATAAATAATGAGTGATGTGATATCACAAAATATAACAAATCACAGTACTTTTATACATCAATTAATGATTTTTTTTTTCTGCATGAATAGACCAAATAAAAGGGTTGTTGTTACTAGCGTAAACAGATCTTTAGTTAGCCTTTGTGATTATTAATAAAAGTATGTTAATTGCATCTGGATCCAAATCAAAACCACAAGTAGGAACATTGTTAAATTTGGAAAAGTTTACATCTAAAACATGATCTGGCTGTATATTTTTCTCCTTTGGACCATTTATGCTGTTTACACTACTCTTGGATAGTAATATGACAAACAACTTAAAATACAGGACAGGCTAGCCTCCTGTTTCCACTGAGTTGAATTTCAAACAGATGGCAGAGACAACTGGGAAGTTGGCCAGTGAGTACCCTGCAGCTCAGTTTCCAATAGCTTATGGTCATTTTGGTGGAGAAAGGATGCATGGGAGGTGGGTTGGATGATTAGCTGACAGTCATGGGTTTAAAAAAAGGTCTCAGAACATTCAGCATTGTGAAATAGTGACTGAACTGGCAAGGCTGGCAGCCTTACTGCGTTTGCTCCCTTTCATTTATGCAGGATATTTTGCTGCCCAAGCTTTTTAAAAGTCATCTACTGCACTCTATAAAGAAGAGATGTTCCTGGCCACACTATCAGGGGACTTCAGACTGAAACAGTTTTCTCTATGCAGTCTTGTGAAGTTTCCATTTTCTGTAAATGACCTAACCCAGCCATTCAGATTTTGTTTTCTTGTGAGCTTTACTCTGCTTGCTCAATGATTCTTGTTGAATCATTATGTAGAAATGGTAGAAATGTTGAAATTGCTCTTTCCATGTAAGGGAAACAAAGTTTTTTTTTCTTCAAATGAAATTATAACATTGGCATTTACAGAGAGTTTTGATTGTTTGCTTGTTTGGGTTTTTTTTAATTAATTAATTATTTATTTATTTATTTTTAAGAAAAATGTAATATATTAAGAAAGACTACATAAAAAAATTAGTCCCAAGCAAACATAAAAAACACCCAGTACCTTCCTTCCCCCAAAATCTCAGGAAATATTGAATAAAATCACACCTGCAGTACCTAATAATCTACGTAATCTAACAAACTGTGGATAATTTACTTATAATGTGATCCACATGGATACTTGTGCAAACAATATAAGCTTATCATCAAGGCATGTAGTAAATCTATAATCTTGATGGAATTTCTTATAATTGACCTGTCTGAACGAAGAGAAAAAAAAAAGAAATTAGGTATAAATAATTTCTGAGATAGCAAGAATGAAAAAGTGTGGACATGAAGATGTACTTATTAAAAAGATTAAGTCAGATTTACACCTTCTTGAATGGAAAGTGTGTGTGTATTTATGTGTATATATATGAATACATGTATGTGTATACATATGTGCAGTGTGTGTGCTTGCATAGCTAGTACAGCATAGAAGGCAGGTTGTGTTCAATCCTTTGAAAGATTCAGATTTGAGCTTAGATAAATTCTACAGAGTTAGCCCAGAAACAGCCTGTAATTCACTCTGAGGGTCATAGCACAAAGAGGCTTCAGATTGTTTTCCACTAAGAAGTCTAATACAATCATAAAAATGGAAAATACCTTTTTCTTCTCTAGGCTGAGGAGGAGAACAGAGTTATTCAATACAGTTTGTCACCTGGATTTATTAACAATTTCAGGGCTGAAAGTACAAAAACTGACTCTCAAAATAAGACTGAGCTCTGAGAAGCTTCCTACAGAGCAAAAAATATTCCAACAAATAAATAAATAAAAAGAAAAGCTAACAACATTTCATAACCTCAAAACACTTTCCACTTTTAAGGACTCTGCAACATAAAATATTAAAAAAATTACATTTTTTTCTTTCATGTTCGTAGTCTTTTTCCAAATGCACACATTAAGAGTAAAAATAAATGAATATACCAATAGTGCCATAATGCTCATCTCCTAGCCAAGCTCAGCTGTTTTCCTGAAACATCTCGAAAACTGTAGAACCATACAGTATGATATGTTTGTTTTACCACTTCAATCTTAGACAGGATTTAAACTTTAAGTACCAAATCTTGATCCTTTAAGTGATGAAGGAGAGGTGAAAGGGTTTGCACTCACTGCCTCTCTGGGACACTTACCCAGAAGATAGTTAAGCGCTGTTGAGTCAAAGTTAATCTCCGTACAGAGCTGGGAATAAAGCCTGCGGTACTTCCTCAGATGACAAACTGTTCAAGGGTGAACTTCGCTGTGCTAAGACAAGGGGCAGACTGACATAACCTCTGCTGTGTATATACCTTGAAAGAACAGGGATAGACCAGCTGGAGGTAGAACTGGGGCGACAGACAAGTCAGTCTCCTACTTTTCTGCAGAGGGAATATCACACGACACATTTTTAAAAGTATTATTCTACTGTGACCAAGAGTTTCTATGCCAAATGCTTACTATTCCTTACTGCTAACATATACCTGCTCTGCTGCCTTTGCTAACAGTGTTTCTTGCCAGTACTGCCCCCAAGCTGGTTCCTCATTCCTCCACCCTCCTCCACACGGTGCACAGCCACTAAAGCTAACCCTAGGCAGCCTGAATATTGAACTGAAGATAACATTAATCACAAACGTCTCACTGATTTTTGCACTCAAGTACAGTTTGCAGACTCTAAGCAAAATAATTGTGAAATAGGGGAGCAGCATGTACACCAGGTTCTGCACAGCACTGCACTGTATATGCTAACTGAATCAAATATGATGCCTGCTTCTGGTAGCTATGGATGCTGGGTCCCTCACGTCACGTGCAAAGATAGCACCTCTGATGGATGGTTTGACAGTAGAGAAATCTGGCCCGTAAATGCTTCCCTGACACGAACACAAAGTTAATAACCAGCTATTTTTTCAGCTTCGTAACATAAGTTTGAGTCAGCACTGGTCTTAGACTGGATTGAATGTAAGAGGTTTTAGAGTTTTTAGTTCAAAATTTATCATTGCAAGGGAATGCAGAGAGAAAATTGATATTCAGTTATAGAAAAGATTATAGTTTGGTGGTGGTGATTTTTTTGTTTGTTTTTATTTTCTGTACAATAAAGAAATCACTTAGACTAAACACAATAAAATTGAGAAGCCAACTCAAAAAAGGCATCATAAGGAAATATCTCGTTTCCCTCTGCTACCAGCTTCTTCTTGAGAAAGTAAAAAGTGTTTCATTTAATTTTTGGAAGAAAATAATGTAAAAATCCTCAAGTGCATTTTCACACAACCTTCAGAATTTATGGCTAGATTGTACTAAAATTCATCCAGAGAACAAACTGAAAAGGAAAATGTAATGTTTTCATCATGGAAGTGGAATATAGATATTAATGTAACCCATGTTAGACCAAACCTTGATATTAAAACAATGTCAAATTATACAACATTGGAATACTTGAGTGGGCATTGACTAAATGCAGCCTATTACACAAGCAGCAGTGTTCATCTTTTTATAATATTTACATTATATAGTGATGTGTGAAGGTAGATCCTTCTATATAGGAGTTCTTGTCTTGAAACATAGGTGTGTAAGGATATAGTCCTTAAAAATGAAGAAGGCAAGTATACTTTAGGACACTGTCCTGTTGTAGAGAAACTTGAGGTGACATGGTAGCTGTTCTGCAGGACACAATTATTTTTTTATACATGTAACACAGGCTTCTGGAATAATATGCAAGTAATATCTCCTCGGTGGGATTTACTGGAGACACGACAGACTTCTAGTGAGGAACAGATGTTCCTTCTTACTTAAGAGTTATAGAAGAGTTGCATTTACTGGTGAAAATGCAAAATTATCTAGACGTAGTGTGGAATTAGATCCATTGTTATTAGAAATGTACGTTGGTTGTGTGGTATCTGTGCTTTTTAAATGTATTAGTTTGGAAACCTTCACTTTAAAATGCTTTCAGAAAAACAAACAAACAAACAAACAAACCAATACAGAAGCCCACACAACGAAAGCTCAAATTATTATTATTATTTTTCCCCC
>NW_008592640.1:40936-82158 GCF_000691845.1 Merops nubicus
CTCCCTCCCCCCTTCCCCCGCTCTCTATTTGTGATCTATTAGTCTTCAATCCATCCTGAAAAAGACAGAGGTGAAATTTTCCATTTTAGCTTGTTCTCTTGGTGATTTTTTGTACAATCTATCCATAAATTCTGAAGGTTGTATGAAAATGTACTCCAGGATCTTTATATTATTTAATTCAAAAAATGAAATACAAGAAACAAAAATCAGCTATTCGTTGAGGCAGTTCATTATATTTCCTCAAGAAAAAGAAATCTAAGACAAATTTTTGTCTCATGGGAAGAAAAAAAAACCCACATAATATACCACAAAGTCTTATTTCCTGAATTATCTTCTTGTGTCACGCAACACAGTTACATCTGAATCATTTTTATCTCAATCACTGATTAGCTTGTGGAATGCATTAGAAAAATGGCTTTTCCTGTGTTACTTGCTTCATGTGGAATTTTAAAGTGTTTGATGCTATAGATTTTAAATGTTTAATGCTATATTTAGAGTGATATTGTTATGGGGTAAGACAACAAATAATCACCTCAACTGGTAGCAAAGAGGCTAGATATTAGAAAAAGCTTTATAACTGTAAGGATAATTAATGACATAAAACACTACCTAAGACAGCTGTGTAAAAGCACACATTTAATGTTTTCAAAAGCAGATTAGGCAAGAACCTGTGCATGTGTATCTAATCCTACCTCAGAGCAGAGAGGTGAGCTGTACGACCACTTGAAGTTCCCTTCTGTCTTACACTTCAGTTCCTTACTGTTGCTGAAAAACAAGAAACATTCAAATGCCAGATGAAGGTTGTTGTTTGTAATACCTTCCGTACACTTGTTTTCCTTTGGATATGTGTTTCTGTATAGCAGGGAATGAACTAAAATGTTTTCCTTTCCTGCACTCTAGTTTGCAGAAATTGTCTGAAATTCTACATTGTCTTGCCCTGCTGAAAAGAATTTATCTCACTAGTCACAACAGTGATGTTAGTGCATGACTGCTACATTGCCAGAAGATTACAGAAATATGTTCTAACATCTATGGTCTGGATACATCTGTGTCACATTTTGAATTGCATTTATTTTCAGCTATGGCAATTAGATCTGTGGCTGGTTGACTACTTCTGAAGATGGCTCTGATGTTAGCAGCCACAGAAGTCTGCAATTTTAGAATGAACTGTCTCTGGAAACTATTTATCCTAAAAAAGTTATTCAAAGTTGAGAACATGTCTTATGTGCTCCATATGCAAAAAATGAAGAACTATACCATGACTCCACGAGACTGCAAATACAATCCTTAGCCTGTCAGTTTGTATTGCAAAATGCTACCAATCCAACTTTTTAACTCACAAAACCACTGTTTTGATATGTAAGATGATGACAAATCTTCTTTTATCATCCAATATTCCTCTCCTGGTGCTATGCGTAGAACACCTATGGATTTTGAAGCCTCTCAGAAAAGTGACAGCAGTCAAAAGTTTCAGAGAAATAGTGAGGTAATGCACTTAGTTAATTCAAGGTATCTGGGGTCTGTTAGAGTTTATACATATGCGATGACTCAATTAATTTAAGCTCATGCTTGTGCAATGATTCAATAATTGCTTGTAGATTGAACATCTATTTAGCACTGGCAAAGTAGTTACAACCTGTCCCGACCATGAGATTCACCACGCATGAGCTATTTGACACGTGTGCATTTCTAACCAAGGCAGAATGACAGCCAAAATCATGTGCTCCTGCAACATGGAGACCAAGGGGGACACACATTCCTGGTTCAATGTCTTTTAAATAGTTAATTAAATATAAATAAAGCAACAGTAGTTCCCTGATTTTTTTTTTTTTTTCTTTTTTTCATATTCAAGGTTCCAAGAAGTTGGACCAAGAAATCCTCACATCTTAGAACACAGGAGCTTTTAGATTTTATACACCCCTTTCAGAAGCAGATGTAGTTCATCAGATGCCTACGATTCTTTTACAATGCATAGATAGTGTTGTACACCCAAGAAGAGAGTGCTTTTAAACCAGTATGCTGAGCAGTGAACTGTTGAAGCTATCCACTAGTAGCTGCCACCAGGAGGGCTAGTCCTTAAATATTGCTTTTTTAGGGGATTTTGTGCCTTAAACTGAAAGACTTGGGATAAGTTTCTCTGCTCATGAGACACAGTTCTTTACCTTTTTTTTTTTTTTTTTTTAATTCTTTCTTTTCCTCTTAAAGCCTGAAAAGCATTTCTCAGAGGCAGCTATAGGTAGGTGTAGGTGAAAATGCCTCTCTGAACCTTCTCCTACAGTCAGTCTTTCTGTTGATTTCCTCTGTTCTTCCCATATGCATCTCACTTTCTGTAAAGAGCATTTAGTTAGAACGTCTGAATCCTGTTATCTCCTCAACTGGAATCACTTAAAAATATTTTCGCCAAAAGTCCTAGCCAGAGTGGGCTCTCAGTCTCTTCAGTCCGAAGGAATTAAAAAGCATTAACTGGCTTGAGCCATGATCATATATTGCTGGGGCTGTCCCTGGAAAGAGGCTGGGGTCCTAGTCTCGGTGCTGGGAGGATTCTGACAACTGGTTAAGATATATTTCCTTGTCTTTGCTCTCTTTTTTCCCTTGTTGTTGACTCGATTGCATGGGAGAGGAATGCAGCCTAATGCTGGATCAGTTGCAGTGTGTCATGAGATTGAACAACTGAAGGGAAGATGACAATCCTTAACAGGTAGGTTATTATAAATTCTTGTAGCTGCCAATATACATCATGATCACAGATCAATTAGACTTGGGCAGAGCATCAGGATAATAGCCAACAACACATCTTGGGTTTTTTTTATTACTGCGAAGGATCAGCATAACACACACCAGTTTAAAATGAAACAGGTCACAGTCAGACAATCTGGTGTATGATATGATCAGTGTTAGTATGGTTCTTGTAACCAGGATGTGCTCTACTTCTGGAGCCACTGCACATGCCAAAACAGGAAGTGTCTGTTGAGAGGGAGATACTAATGTCTCTGATATAATCAGTCATTGATTTCTTAATCAAATACCTCAACTCTACTTGTCTTTCAAGCTTAGCACGTGCTTCTCAGAAGATTTGTTTTTCATGAAACATCTATCGTTTGGCAGCATATGAAGCATAGGCCTCTGCACCTGCTTAAACAAAGACTTTGAAGAGTAGAAAAATAACATTCTTATACTTGTGTCTGGATCACCGACTGGCATCAGGAACAGAACTGGTTCTGCTCCTTATGGTAGGTGTAGTAGAAAGTAAACTGCAAAATGCTCATTTTTTAATATATACATTGAAGGTGTGATAAGTCCCACAGAAGTTTTATGTGCTCATTCACGACAGAAATCCCTTTAAAATCTCCCTTCACCTCTCTTTTTCTTTCTTTCTTCTTTAAAGCAAAGGACTATTCTGACTTAGACTAAGGTTAAAAACACCACATCTTAAAAGTGTTTTTGGTGTATGTTTTGGAGTTCTCAGCAATTATTACAAACGTTTTTAAACTTTTTCAGGAACTAAGGAAAAATGTTAAATCTGATAAGAGGCTTGACTTACCAGCCACAGAAAGACTGGCAACACCTCTCTGCTTTCAGCAGATGAAGGTTAAAAGGTAGCATTACTCATCTGCAATTTTTATGTCTGAATTTAAGGCATATCACCAGAGAGAAATGTCCACTGCCATGATGATTTTGCATGATCACCACTGCCATGGTGAGTGTACATAAGCTTAATAGGTACAGATGAACTTAAAATACATTAAGGTATCTGTGAGATTGATTCAGATAAAGAAGAAAGATAAAATGAAACAAATGAACAATAGAAGAATTACCATGGAATAAAAAATGTAACGAAAGTAAAATGACTACCATGATAATGATTAGCTAGAGACACCATAGTATTCATACAAATATTTGAAAAGTATTACATGCAGAAGATTGGTAGAGATTTGGGGCAGCATAGGGAATAAATAGGGTTTATCAGATAAATGTTAAGAACCTATTTGGGCAGGGTATTGGCTTTTTTCATCAAACCATTTTGTGTGGTTTTGTCAGTATCATGCACAGATTTACTAGAAGACAGAGAGGTGTGTTTAGAGATCTCTAGGGTGAAGCATATATAATCTATAAGTGGACTGAAACTCTGGAATAAGACAGATGTGCTGGTGGGGCAGGGTTGGGGGTGAGGAACACAGATACCTTGCATCGTGGTCTCTGCAGTCTGATCCCCTACTGAAGTAGATTTTTGCCAGAGTTATGTGAACAGATGATCATCTTGTTTTATCACAGTTCCACAAACAATAGTTGAAAATGTGTCTGGGTTAAGTTGAAAACTTAACTCTATTGCAAGCTGTTGTTGTTTTGTTGGTTTGTTTTTTTTTTTTTTTAAATTCTATTTCAAGTTTTCTTAAAACAGATGAGTTGCAAAAAGAAGCTTTGTTTCTCAACTGAGATAACACCATTTTGTTTGAAAAGATTGAAATGAGGTGTTGTGGGCTTTCTTAGTCTTCCTCTCCTTGCTGATATAAGGCAAAACTAACATGCATTTAATGTTTCCATGAACTTGAATCTGCATTTTTCAGTAAAGGTAGTTTTAGCTGAAAAATATTGAAGTTTTTTAAAAGACAAACAAAACAAGTTTTTTTAAGCATTGGAGAATGTGATTTTTCTCACTGACATCTTACACTGATCTTCCTTTCTATCAGTGTCTGGCAATTTTCTGTCTGCTCTTACAGTGCAGACCTTGCTACTTGCCTGCAATTCTGGCCAGCAGTTCCAGAAAGCCCATAATGTTTTACACACACTGCCCTGATTGTGTCAGCAAGAAGTACCAGGAGGTAGTGGTTATTTCACCACAAGGAAAAGTAGATTCTTCTATGTACTTCAGAAAAAAATACTATTCTGGCAAAACTGAAAGAAGGGAATGACTAATGGGGTCTTCTGTTTCTAATTTCTGTCACTAGCTTCCTACCTGAAGATGAAAATAAATAAGATGTTAGCTCTTCAGTGATATACATTTATCAGTTGAAGGAGAAGGAATGTAAGTTTACAGAAATTATTAAATGATTATTTAATAAACTTAGGAAGCTTAAATTGCAAATTACAGAACTGGATATCCTACCAGAAAGAGTGACTGAGCAGCTATTATTTAAGAGTTTTCACATGTGACAGCTACAAAAGGAATTATTAAAATGACTTTTTTTTTGGCAGATTTCAAAATGTTAAAAGTAAACCATGAAGATGTAATGAGGTAGAATAAATGATCAATCTTCTTCTCAGTTACTCCTGGTTGCTTTCGTATTGTCCATCATTTCTATTGTCTTCCATTAACAATCTTTATAATATTTAACTTGGATTGGAGAACCTGACTATTGGAAAGTGAGAATAGAAAAAAAAAAAAAAACAAACAAACATATGGAAGATCAAGTTTCAATGGGAATTTAAATACATTTGGAAAGACTGGCATTTTTTTTCACCTTTCACACCTTGTCCCCAGTGAAAATGTAAAAAAATATGTTAGTGGTCATCCAGTACAAGACTCCATTTACAGATATGTTCCTTGTCTTCATGCACTGCACTGGTAGCAATTAGAAGGAGGAGAAAAGAAAGGGTTGATGAAAATTTGGTGTTAATTATGGAATTCTCAGAGGAATATGTCCCAAAGCCAAAGAAATTTTAGGCCAAATCTGTGGTTGTGACAACTCAATATAGATCAATTGAAGTCAGAGACTTAATACTAATTGATACCAGTTGAATTGTTGCCTTATGAAGTTAAAGAAAATATCACTAATGATCATAGCTATAAGATCTCTGAGTCTAAAATAAACTTTATAGCACTAGATGTGCAAGGGTAAATTCCAAGTGTGGAACAATTGTGCTAGAAGTGAGACCTAGAGGGAACATCTGCAGTGAATTGTGTCAGTATTAAGGACTGACGTAATGGTCCAGTAGAGTTAGAGTTGATGTCTCAAATGTTCATTAAAAAAATTTGGTTGGGGTCAAATCTAGGGGACAACTTTTGTGGTGATGCTGGGGTTGTAGGAGCAGGAAGATGTAGTCAGATGTGTGCGGCGTCTGTGGAAGTGGGTGTAGCACTTTTCGGGTGCTGGGCTTTCAATCCTGAACAACCATGTGAGGAGCTGGTGAGGGAGAGACAATTGTTTGCGCAATTCATGCACCATGAAGAAAGATTCCAGAACACAGACTGCGCATGATAGCCCATGAAACCATTTCCAAGATGTGACATTTGTTTCATTCTATTTAATTAATAATTTCAGAGCCTGTCTGAATATTTTTTCAAAGACTACTTTCCCTTCACAGTCTCAAAAGGATCTGTGAAAGACATATAGAATACTTACTATATATATATATGTATATATACCGAAAAATCCAGTCAACACCCTTTGAAGTTTGCAGATGTTCTTAACAATTGTCATAAGATGTTGGATTTGATTGCCAGACAGAGGGCAGGGTAGAAGAATTACTATGTTTACTGAAAAAAAAATGTAGAGTCTTTGTACCGAGACTAATAAGTTCTTAATTATAGCTAGACATCTAAAGTGGAAAGGTAGTATTTCTAGACAATTTGAACTAAATTTTAGGCTGCATATGAATTTGGTTATCTCCATTTGAGAGACTAAAAAGGCAGGAAATTGTTTTTCCTCCCATCCAAGTCTTTACATGTTTGACTAGTTCCAGAATAATTTACAACAGACAAAGATCTTGGTGACTAGCATTTTAGCAGATTAAAAAAAATGTCATTCTGAGTAGTCCTAAGAGGAGGACAGATTTCATAGTCTTTCAATGGAAAAAGAAAGTTAAGCAAGTTTCCACAATGACCATGTGCCTACTTGGGAGGAGGCTGGGGGAACTGTGGGACTGTTCCAGCAATGTTACTGAATAGCTCACTCTCTGCTCTCTAAAACTTGCCAAATGCCCCACATCCACGGGCAGCCTTCTGGGAATCTGCATCTCTTCTAGAATACAGGTCTTTTTGTTAAGAAGTAGAAAATATATCAATATATTATTATCCTTTCTCAGCTGCAATTAAAATGCAACTTAGCTTAAAATATCTTCCACTAAAATTTAACTGAGATTACACTGCCACCCACATAAACACTTAAAAAGGAGTATAAAATCATAATCACTTCACTGATAGGTAATATCCCACAGTGTTTTGATGATATTACCGCATCCTTAACTTTGTTTGGAATTTTTGTCTTACCTCTAGAACTATATATACATGTTTGAAACAAAGTAGAACATTTGCAGTGAAAAATCTAGGTGTTTTATTTTGAAACAAAGCACCTCCAGCTCTTGTCTTTTCTTATTTTTACCAAAGTCAACAGAGATTGAATAGAAAACTTTATAAAAGCCTCTAATTTTCATGTCTATATCACATTTTAATCTCATTTAAAAAGCAGGTTGCAATTTAGATTTTGATAAATAAGAGATTTTTGGATCTCTTACTTAAGCAATAAGACCATATATCTATTTTTTATAGTCACTCATCCCTCCCTCAGATGCTCTGACCAGACTCTTAAGAAAACTTTAGTCCCAATCTCCTCTTCTATGTTCCTCCCTTCCCCACAATTTCTGGTTTTTATGCATTCACACTTCCCAATAATTTCTTGTTTGTGTTCCAGTTCTTTAAAATGACATCTGTGATGGTGTCTGCTGGCTTGTGGCTTCATCTCATCCTCATGTCCTTTGAGTCTGAGGGAGGATATGCCTCCCTCAACTTCACCATCACTTTTTCCGACAGATACGTCTAATAATACATCCAACATTTATTCTTATCTTCATCAGAGGATTCTACTAAGATTGCCTAAGGTTCCATTGGTAGGGACCTTGACAGGCTTGAGAAATGGGCCAGTGCAAACTGCATGAGGTTCAACAAGCCAAAGTGCAAGGTCTTGCACCTGGGACAGGCCAGTCCCAGGCACAATTACAAACTGGGTACAGAGATGGTTGAGAGTAGCCCTGAAGAGTAGGACTTGGGGGTGTTGGTTGATGAGAAGCTCCACACAAGCCAGCAGTGAGCTCATGCAGCCTAGAAGGCCAACTACATCCTAGGATGCATCAAGAGGGGCGTGGCGAGCAGATCAAGGGAGGTGATTCTCACCCTTTACTCTGCTCTTGTGGGACCCCACCTTGAACACTACATCTGGTTCTGGTGTCCCCACCATAAAAGGGACATTGATCTGTTGGAACGAGTCCAGAGGAGGGCCACAAAGGTGATTCAGGGACTGGAGCAACTCTGCTATGAGGACAGGCTGGGAGCACTTGGATTGTTCAGCTTGGAGAAGAGAAGACTCTGGTGGGATCTTATAACTGCCTTCTAGAGCCTGAAGGGAACCTAAGGGAAGGCTGGAGTGGGACTGTTCACAAGAGACAGGATGAGGGGAAATGGTTTTAAACTGAAGGAGAGTAGGTTTAGACTAGGTCTTAGGAAGAAGATCTTCAGTATGAGGGTGGTGAGACTTTGGAATAGATTGCCCAGAGAGGTTGTGGATGCCCCTCCCTGGAGGTGTCCAAGGGCAGGTTGGATGAGGCCCTGAACAACCTAGTCTAGTTGAGAGGTGTTCTGTCTATGTCAGGGAGGTTGGATTAGGTGATTGCTAAGGTCCACTTCCAACTTAAGCTATCTTACGATTCTGTGTTATTTCAACAGGGAATGTATGTGCCCTGCGACTCATCAGGCTGAGAAGTGGTGTCTACCTGTTTGTCTTCACAATTTTGATGATAAACATCCCTGAAAAACCACCTACTTGATTTTCTTTCCAGATTTCCTAAATGACTCTTCCATGGAGGACATCTCTCCACAGACTTGTTTTATACAGGAATCAAATGTTTTTAAGTCACTCATATTAAGAAAAATCAATATTATATGTAACAAATTCTTTTTTTTTTTCCTTTCAAATGCCTTTAGTATTTCATAAAATGGCATCAGTAATTATAACATTTTCCAGGTCTGCAATCTCTTTTCGGTGTGTCCTGCCAAATTTGTCTATATATGGATTAGTTAGCTACAAAGTTAATCAGATTTCTCTACTAGTGTTCAACCCTCTTTACCAGTGCATTATCACAATGCTATTTCCCTCATTTTCTTTAAAAATATAGTGTTAATGCCAATTATTGTTTACAGGATATTCTTTATTATTTACTCATTTTAAATTCTATAGCCATGGCATACTTTACTTTACCGAAAAAAAAGTGTTTCTCCTGCTCTCAACTTCAGCATATTTAGTGATCTTCAGTCTTCCTTTGAATTTGGTTAGGTCTACTTTGCCTTTTTGGCCACAGAACACTCCAGCTGATGATCTTATTCTGATTATCTCTGTGCCCTACATCAAGGCAAGGATGTTCTCTGGGTGTCTGTAAATCATTAATACTATTTAAATGTTTTTCCCATATTGGTTCCCAGAAGTGAATTAGATTTTGCATCATTCATGCTTGGCACAGTATTAAACAAACAAGAGCTACATATATGCAAAAACTTCTGTAGTTGGTAACTCCATTAACTGCAACACAAGTTCTTTTGCATTAATGTTAATTACATGCATACAAAAGTTGCTTGGTATTAAACAGATCTGCATATATATGCATGTTTTGCATATCTATTCATGTGCCAATTTCATGATATATCTTCATTTCATAATTAATGCTATGCACTCTATGATAGTACAAATATAATTTCCATATGTTATCTGCATGTTGCCAGCCCAAACTATTTGGCTAACTTCATCTTATACATTTCTCAGTTGACACAGAATGCTTCTTCACCAAAATAACTAGAAATTCTAAGCAGCTGGCAAATGTGTAGAGAAAACCATTGAGTGTTGAGATTCTTTATGAAAAGCTGCCTTGGAAGCATGTGAAAGAGTTGAAGTTTTAATCCTGTGGCTCATACACAACTATAGTGGATACCACTGTTAATCTCAGTCCCAAATTTGCATACAGGTTTACAGGAAAACTTTTTTTTTTCATGTTTTGCACATTTTCTAGTCACATTCAAAAATATTTTAAATATTCCATAAATTCTTTTAAACCTTTAAATAAATTTAGTATACTCCATGAAGGAAAGTTATGTTGTAGATTTGTAGTACCTGTCTGACAAAGGCTAGACATCCAGAACAATTATCTTCCCTCAGATTTTTACAGAATTCTTGCTAGTTCTCACATGGCTAAGAATGCAATAGGGTTACAGTTCAGAACAGCCCCATGATATGGGGAGACTGACACACCAGAAGTATTATTTGGTTGTGTTAATGTAAAGGACAAAGCACAGCCTGTTCTTTCTACAAATAGAGTGAAATGACAATTAATAACTCAGATTTACAGACTGTTAAAGTGTTCTAGAAATTGCTAATAAATTCCAATGGAGTCAATAAAGAGTGAATTATTCTTCAGACAATTAGAAAAGTCAATGAGTTAGTATCAAAGCTTCAAAGCTGAGAGTAATTTGAAATATTTTAGACTCCTAATATATTTACATGGCAAAACATTTTTTAATGTTATCAGGACAACGCACATGTGCCTAATGGTACGAGTTTTGGATTAATCAGAAACACAGTACTTCCTAATGCCCCGAGCAATACCTAGGACCTACAATAGGCAAGATTACTATTCATATAGTCTGAATATGAATATTACATATTCATATTTTAATACCTTACAGTGTCTTAGCAAGTTTCTGTGCCACTGTATTAATTTAGCACAATGCTGTGTGAGATAGGACTCTTCCCATAAGTGCTTTCATTGTACTGCTGCACTAGACAGATACAGGAGTAAGCAGCTTACACAGTATGAAGTCATACCAAGCTAATATTTTGATAGTAAATTAGTCAAGCATTATGCAAATACGATTCACTGTGTGGAAAACAAATGGTAACACAGTAAACGGTTCACCTGAACAGAACCACCCACTGTATTAAAGTTAGTTGGAAGGATTGTCAGAAGAAGTCTGGAGGAGGTGTGGCTTTGTTATTTTGAAACAGGAGACAGACTTTTCCTGTTGCAGTTTCCACTGTTGGAAATTACTGCTGCCTGAAGAGTATGCAGCAGCTATATATTTGATTTAGGTAAACTACTTTAGGAAGCCCAGCCCATTTCTGTCATTGGACTTTCTCACATCCCAGCAACATCTGCTAATTTTCAACAATGGCCAGGCTTTAGTAGGTTTCTAGGCTATGATACATACTAAGAGTCAGTGAAGAATCACTTACTATACAATAAATCTTTCTCTGCCAAGACATTGATACTAACAAAATGATTTTGGACATAGTACAAGATCACACCTAAAATAATTTCAGTTCTGTCAGTTCCACTGAAAGAACAGTATATCTAGGGAGTAATAATTATAGCTTGCAAACTACTGCAACACATTATGAAAATGTGTACATATAAGAATTACTGTGTGAGATAATTGAGTAATTATATATGGTTTTTCTTTTTCCTGTTACACTGGCAGCTTTCATACTGTGCTGATAAATCATTAAATGTACATTCTCCCTTTCACAAGTTAGTTTTAGAAAAGCAGAGATTCAGGCTTCTTCAAAAACACTTCTCTTTCCTCTCTCCCCTTTTTTCAAGGTAGCGAAGGATACAGCTAAGTGCTTGACTTACTTATAACTAGTACTGAGCTTTACCCAACCACCTCTACTAATGCTGTATGCGTGAAATGAGTATAAATAGATAAAAAGACTCCTACACTCTTCCCACAGTGATACCACTGCATCAGTCCCACAGCAGACAAGCTTTTTTTGTAGCTGTGGAGGAAGTAGAAGGATATGCTTTGCAGGAAACAGAGCCAGAAAACACCCATTTGGTCTCACTAGATTTTCCACAACAATGCCACCAACAGGTCCCAAGAGCCTTATCGTTTTGCTTAGAATTTCTACTTCCCCATCTTCCCCTCTGCCAGCCCTCAAGTTGCTCTGTTGACTTGCCTGAATACTTGGAGTCCAAACTTCTTTTTTCTAGGCTATAAAGTTTTATGTTCTCTCATCTTATGGTATTCTTCAAGAACTCTAAAAACTGTTTTTGCTCTTCTATACATTTTTTCCTGATCATATAAATACAGAGAAAAGTGGGGATTTTTGCCCAGTGCTTATTACAGTCAACATTGGGAGGCTTACAGAAAATAACACAGATACTCTGCACTCCTACTTCAATAGTAGATGGAATCATGCCAGCTGTTCTCTGAGTGAAGCACAGCGCAAAACTTGACCAGAGAAAAAGTGTATTCTTAAGGCTGTTTGCTGATACACATAGGCTGGTAGAGTTACACTCCAAAAAAAAAAAAAAAAAACCAAACTAGTGGAGAAGCAGCTTTTAATAGTTATTTTAGGTGATCTTATAAACTTTACAATTAGAGCTTACTTGATTATTACACCAATTTAAATTACCTTTACAAAAGGCTTTTTAGGGATTGTACAGATTCCTGCACAAAAATTTCTTCAAGCATTACACCTGTTGGTGGCTGTAGTTTATCATAACTGTGTCATCAAAATGTTAGACTTTCAAAACTACAGGACAAACTATGTCTGAGCTTCTACTTATATCTCTTTGCAATTTTAAGAAACTTGTTCTAGAGATACTGCCTTTCACACTGCTTGGAGATTCCAGCAAGTGTAGGCCTTCATTTCCCACTCCTTTTGCTTTAAATAACTTCACATGCTTCTACCCCCATTAATTGGTGCCTGCCCCTATGTCACTTTCTAAGACACCTGTGCAAAACTTTTCAGATTTTCAGACAAGGAAGGCAGAAGAAAGAAATACGATGAAACCTGGTGAGTGTTTGTAATCTTAAGCACCAAAAAGGAAGGGTGAGTGAAAATTTTCCTGTGATATCATGACACAACACAAGAACTGTTTTAGAATAACATTCAGTTTGGCTTCCTTCCCAACTGGGAGTTCATTTTTTTTTTCCTTCCAGTGACTTCCATAATTTCCTGAAGCTGAACAGCAATAGCGCATTTTCCAGGCAGAATTTGAACAGCTGATATGGGGGCGTCTCATTGTCTTAAATTTTATTCTGTGGACTGAGTTTAGTTAGTAAAAGAGAACTTACTACAGCAGATACTATTTTCATTATCTTATTATTACTGAAGTACTATTTTGTAAATAATTTTCTGATGTTTATTAATAGAAATGTGTATGAATAGTTCTAAGAATAGCACTGACCTTTCTTCATCTTATCTGCTAAAAATGTACTTTGAACAGTGCCTCAGTGCCATAATAACTGTGTGTAGTAACTGCATATTACACATATAACTGGTACCAGAAGCCTCAAGTGCAACCCTCTTTTCTCCTGCAGAATAAGCTTTGTTGCATTGCCCAGTTTACTGATTTGTGTGTAAAGTTTTGAGTTATTCTATTTTTAACAAAACCACGGTTTCCTCAGCTTGGGATCCCCTGTCAATCAGCAACCAAGGCCATCCAAGCACAGCGCTGGATGGTGAACCAGTACTGCCAAACAAGTTGACACAGCTCCGGACTCAGCTTCAGGATGCAGAAAGCCAGTTTATTCCCACCAGAGTTATCTTGAACCTCCTGTAAGTACCTCCTAAAGAGAGTTTGACAGTGTCAGTAATATTTTTAAATTGCTAAAAACAGGCCAAGGCTGTCTAAACATATGCTATTCACAAGCTCACATCAAAGCACTTCTGCTTTTTCTACAGGGTGGTCCAGTAGACCATGGAAACCTGCTACACAGAATATTTATTTTAGTCTAAAGGTAGGACCTCAAGCTATGGCCCAGTCAATCTAATCAATGGTCAATAAATACCACTGTACTGTCTCATATAGTAACAGGGTCTCTCTTTCAGGAGGAATTTGTAAGCTGTGTCAGTAAGTGCAACCCAATCAGGATGCATATCACTGGTTATAAAACAACTTGGGCCAGATCTCTGGCTGCAGTTGAGGAGCTCCAGGGTACCTGCCAGGAGACAGCAGATGAAAGCCCTCTTCCTTCATCTGCACCCTGCCAAAATCCCAGTGCAAGACACAGCATCTGCAAGGAGCTGGTGTTGAAAGCAGCATAAACCAGAAGTAGATACAGCTACATAGTGAAACAAAACAGAGGCACTGAGGGAAGAAAAAACTGAGCTTGTTCACAAAAATAATGCAAAAGCAGACAAAAGAACAGATGTTGCAATAAAGCACAAGTGGTTTAGTACTGATCAGCACTGTCTGGCACAGCTCACTGCAGAGCAGGGTCATGATCGTGGTGCATGTTGTTGTGCTTGCTGTGTGTAGGGTAACACACCAGCCCTTGCCCAAGGAGCAAGTTCAGTCATGCTGTGCCTTCAACTTCCTTCCTTGCTATCTGTGAGTGACATATGGCATACTGCTGCTGTCGAAGGCACCAGGCAGTTGCCAACACGACTGTGGAAGGATGCCAGTGCTCATGCATGTTCACACAGGCCCCACATCTCCCTCACCATCTCGGATGAGGAGCAGCACCCTTCAGCCACTCCTTCTCTTGGTGACCAGGGTGTTTGGCACAGGATGGGAAGGGAGAAGCTTGTTTTTTTTGTGTGTGGACATGCATGGGTCACAGTGTGATCCTGCACAACCACTTGAGCTAGTTTCCTAGTTGTTCCTGCCTTTCCCTGGCAGCAATGAAAGGGAAGATGCTAATATAGAGTCCTGGGAGCTGCTAGAGACAACACAAACACAGTGGCATGGTTTGATGCACTTAAACTGGCACCATTAGCTGACAGGCAAGTTAAGTATGCCAACAAAGGGCTATAAGGAGTGTCTCTCTCATCTGACACTATTTTCTTACAAATAGCTTTTTCACAAAGCAATAGAAGTTGAGTTAAATTTTAGCAATAAACATAAATATATACATCAAGCAGCCAAATTAATTTCTTTCCCTTTGAATGGTAAAAAACTTTTTAGTGTATATAAAGTATTGAACCTATTGTTTTGTGGAAAAGATGTCTCCAGGGGCTAAACTCAGTTGCCTGGAACAGGTATCCTAGTGTCATTTAAGAGGTTATCTTCAAACAGATCTGCAAGCTTGGCACGTGACACAGGACTTCTAAGAGATATACATTGCTCTGGAGCAGCTGCTGGAGGACATACATGGTAGTTCAGGGCTTCTCAAATGACTACAGATTCCTATATTTAGGCAACTGGATCTGAGAGTACTTTGTCAGGTAAGTGCAGAGATCATTATCAGATAATCGAAAAAAAAAAGCAAACCCTTGCAATTCAGTTTGCTATTCCTCTCATTAAGAGTTCATACAGATAGATCTATATGTGTGTGTTTCTATATACACATATGTATACATGCGCGCTGTAACTATCGGAAAATAACCACAGAAGATTCTGCCACAATAATTAGAGAAGAATGGCTTTTATGGTTGTTGATTCTTATCATTCACCAAGTGATTTTATTTACTGAATGAAAAATATAGGCAGACCTCCAATCCTGAATGGAAAGTTGGAAGAAGGTTTACTTTCTTTTCTGGAGTCTATGAGAAAGTGTCAAAGAGAAATCAAGAGTCCCAGAAGCCAGAGAAAACACTGAAGGATTTTGGATTCTTTCCTCCCCCTCCATGGAAAAACAGCCTGCAGGTAAAGCATAGGTAGAAACAGGGACAAAATAACAGGGACATTACAAATAAAGTGTGTTAGAATACTGATTTTCTACTGTAAATACAGAATACTGTACATACTTTCTATTATTATTACATGATTAACAAAAAAAAAGGTAGCTTCATTGTTTTGATTATTTCAAGTAGGTTTTGTTACAAAGGAGATCTTTAAAATGAGTTGAGCCTTCTTTGCAGAGACTGTTTCTTTGCAGTCGGGCTTTATGATGGATATTGGTAACTGCAAATATAGTAGGCACATGTCATATTTAAACAAGTGTGAACACTGACAGTAACTGAGCATTTCTGTAAGCAAATAACTCTAGACTCTTAAGTAAACACTTACTAGTTTCAAATGCAAATGTACTCACTCTTGTGTTCTTCCTCCACCTTTCAGCACTATAGTGGCAAATAGCAATAGGTCATTGGGATGTCAATCTCACCTGGGGATACCTGCTACTAGGTGCCAAGACCACTGAAACAGTGTAGGACAATCAGAAGGAAGAAATTATACAAAACAGAACAATGAAAAAGTGAAAAGCTTAGCTTCCAGCAAAATGACTTTGTGCTTCAAGACCTGAAGACAGAGAGGTCCCATTGGTTTCAGCTGAAATTCTGCATGTGTGTACTGCATTCAAAAATGCAGGAGACTGATTTCAACAGTTATTATGGCAATATTGCATGTCCAAGCAATCTACAATTTTAATAAGTAAAGCTGGCTATGAAGAATTAAACCTGCCCTGGACTGCTTTGTCACAGTGAATTTCCATACCTAACCTGAAGGGTAAACAGATGGCATTAACCTTTCATAGTAGCTCACTAATGTCAGTTTATTAATCTCAATGAGTGACAACTGGTAATATAATTTTTCTCTGGCACATTTTAACCTCAGAAGAGCTTTTTGCATCACTCATAGAAATATACTTGGTATACATATATACTTGAATAGAATACCAAGTGGCCACGTATTGCCCAAATGTGTTAATTAATATTCTCTCCATAAAGTGAAACAAAATATAAGATAACTTTGTACTCTTTTGCAAATTTATATGATCTAAAATCCACAGAATATATATAGATAGATAGATAGATAGATAGCAAGCATGCTTTAAGGAACCCAAAACATTGATGCACCTAGTATAATTACTAAAATACAGAAAATGGTAATTCGTGACAGGACAGGTGCATACAAAGTTAACATGTAAAAGTTTCACATGGAAAAAAATGAAAAAAAAATTACACAAAACTACAAAGGTTGCTCCTCTTTATAGGTAAATAATTTTTCATCTTTCAGGAGATCAGGAATGTTGTATTTTGAAGTGGTTGCCTGTTATGTACAATTTGATGACTTTCGGGGTACTGCAAGTGCTTGGACAAGTCCTTGTAACTAAATCTTTCAACTAAACCAAACCATTCCTGGTAAATAGAACCTTCTAACACAAACAATGTTCTGTTCTAAGTGTGCTTTTGTTCTAAGAAGGGTTTTATAACATAAATTAAAAAAGAAAAAAAGTTTAAAAGTTGCTTCCAACCATGCTAGAATACTTGAAACTTTGGATCCTATTTTGAAAATTAACACTCTGTCACTAGTATAAGTTTGCTCTTTTGTGTTTAGAGTTCAACCAGATTGTAAAACATAATAGTTCATACCTAACAAGGTCCCCAGTCTGAAAGAAGTCTTAACATTTACCAGTGTCAAAATAATGAAAAGAAAGGTGTAAGCAGGATGTAGAATCTCTGCAGTGAAGGACCACTTACATCTAAAAAGATAAGATATATGAGAAGTTAGACACTACATGAAATAAGTAAGTTGGCAAGATTGAAAACATCAATAGAGAAATATATTTTTAATTCTGGTTGGGATTTTCCAAAGCTTCTTAAGGAATTAAACATCTTCTATTACTAGAAAAAAAAAGGACAAGGCTAGAGAGTAACATTTATAGACAAATAAGTTCTCTTTATTTTTCACATTGGTACATCTTTCAACTACTTTTAACTTAATTAGACACCTAATGGTGTCTACAAGTGACAAGTGCTTTTTTTTGTGGAAGTGATTATCATGATTTCTGTCTGTTTGTCAGGGAACTTGAGCTAGAAGTGCTGTGTCTTGAGCTGTTAACACCCAAAGAGTAAAAAGTCCACTGGAAGAAGTTTTTAGGTTGGTGGGAACCAGACTTAATTGAAATGCAAGTCCAGAATGTGAAATAGTAGCCAAAATTTTGGATCACATCCCTCAAGAAAAAGGAGGCTATCATCAAAAAAAGTGAAAGAAGGAAATAACTAAGCAAAGTAAATTATAATTTCTTGCTTCACTGAGAAGACAAGTTGCATCCTAAAGATTAAAAAACCCCAAGAGTTTCTTTGGAAAGCCAAATAATATTTTGGAGGGCAAAATGGGCAAAAGCTCAAACATAACATTCCATTTGATCTGGAACTTAAAACACTCTTAAGGGGAAATCAACAAAAGGCCTTAAACCTCTAAAGTTACTGCTGCTTTGATTAGCATTCAAAGTTTTAATCCAAAGAGCTAAGCTGTCAAAGAATTCAAAATTTTAGAAAGACCTAATCTTTAAAAAATTCCTTGTGATAAAAAAGAATTTCAGTTTCTCAAAATTTTTGAATGCATTTTCCACAAAAAAAGGAAAAGGAACTATTTAACCCAACAAAAGCAGTAAAACTTAAAATCAGAAAATATTTACAAATTGCTTTGCTGCCATCAAAGCTTACCTTAGCATAAACAATTTTTTATACAATGCTGTCACAGAAAGGTCATTCTCAATATTCAGCATTTCTCACCAAAAGGACAAGATCTTGAAGCTTTTTCTTAATTTTGATCTTCTCAGCCATTTCAATTACTGGCATCTGCCTGACTAAGATGAACAAAATCAGAGACAAAGCCCCAGGCTTCCTCACAAAGCAGTGGACCTTAACATTTTTAAAAGCCACAGCATTCTATTTACTTGCAGAAACAAGCCACATTTAGAAACACAGAATATTTAGGTTGGGAAAGAACTTTAAGATCACAGAATCCAATTATTAGACTAACTCTGTGTCTTGGTCCTTCTAAATCCATCATGAAGGGATTGAATTTTAGGAAGTTAACATTTCGTGTCACCATAATGCTTTCTCACCTTACTTTCAAGTCAGATTTTAATTATGCGTCATACAGGTTTTCACAGCTGTGGTGATGACTTTCATCCACCCATGAGACAAATCAATACTAGATCTCTGTAGCATCTGCGGTAACTAAATATTTAAATAAAAGTTCATTCATATTTTACCAAATCAAAGCAATAATTTTCCTATTACAAGTATACATTATTGCATGTATAAACATTAAGTTTAATTAATGCCTCTTCCCTGCTGTTTTTGCTAATAATACTCATACTTCCAAATAAGCCATTTTACGCACACAGAAAAAAACTCCATCAGAAAATAACTTAATAATAATATTAATTACATACATTATAAAGAATATTTTATCAATCTTCATATGAATTTACATTTGGATAAGCAATTGGAATTCTGAAGTCGCTTCAGCTGAACAAAATTAATTAACACATTCTTTCTCTTCAGTGTTTTAGATCTAATGTCTGTATATTAAAATATTAATAAAGAATGTCAGCCTTTTTCTACTTCTGGGCTTCAAACCATTACCCATTTTGAAGCAAAGGAAATTAAATGCAAATGTAGACTGATATAACAGAAAGTCAATTTCCCCCATGCAAGACTGCAAGATCCTGCTTCTGCTCTGTTTTTGAAGAGTGCAGTGGACTACTTTCATGTGCTATGCTGCCTTTATATATCAATTTTCTGATATTTTACATCACAATACCCCTGTAGGTTCTCTCTTAGAAAGCTCAGAAGACTCGCACTTAGGCAAGGCGAAGCTTGCATCTCATACTGGTTCTACTTGCTACAGCACTGAACTGCACAACAGCTGCCAAGAGCCAAGTTTCTCCTCTATGATTTGCAGAAGCCACCCATATCATGAAGCAGAACCCAAATAATGAAGTAGTTCTCAAGGGATACTCAAGAACTAGCTCATTGATCAACTCTCTCGATTATTTGTCATTACACAGAATAAGCAGTTAATGATACAGGAACTTTACTAAATAAATCTCATCAGAGTTCCTTTCTACTCCCAGCTTCCCTGAGATGATTTCTTGCAGACTGTTAGGAAGCTGGATAATAACATTTCCTGGTTACCAAAACTTAATATTTCATTCACAATCCCTCTTCACAAAAGCCAGAACACGTGGCCAGCCAAAGGACAAGCACAGGACTATCTGACAAAACAAGCGTCATTTCTATAACCAAACTGCTACAACTGAATGTCTCCCTGTGTGTTTGTTGGTAAGACCAGAAAACAGTATCAACTTTCTGCTTCTTTTGCAGCCTTAATTTCTCCACCCTGTAATTAACATATTTTGTACTTCCTGTAAATCTGGATTCCAACATGAACTACTATCAACTGCATGTTTACAGAGCCAAACGGGCTTGAATTCATTCCCAACAGATGGAAATACAAGTCCTGATAGCATAAACGCTGTTTGGAAACCAGTTGCTCTTCCTCATACTGCACCCATATATAACGCACTGTCTATCTGTTTATAGCAAGCTTGGACAAGTTCGGCTTTTTTGGTATCGAAGCAAACATTTTTGTTACAAATGTGATTTGATAGTATTTGACCATGTTGGTGCATTGGTATAAAAAAGGCTAAATTTCACTTTCAGATTTTGAGTGAATTGTTTCTCCTAGGAATTTATATTTGACTTATTATATTCAGAGTAACACCCCACTCCCTCTTCCCTTGGAAAAAATACAGCTACAGTTTTTCTATCAGATATTTAATTTACAATCTTCAGTTTTTCCTCATTTTGGCTAATTGGAGAATATCTGCTATTCCAAGCTACTACCTACTATAAATGGAGCATAGACTTAATCTCCCATTTTGTATTACACATGTGCAATATGGACCAATATACTGGAAACCATTTCATCATAATCTTGAAATAGATAAAAAAAATATTGCTTTCTTTAAAATCATGTTTCTTCTCAATAGTAAATTAAGTTTGGGTTTGTATTCAGATGAAATAGATCTACTCTATCTGAAGACTTTCAGAATTGTGAAAGTTTCATGAGGATACATGAGGTTACATGAGGATTTGACTGCAAAATACAAAATCCTTTGTAGGTTTCATAGTAGCAAACCATACACACCTCTTCTCTTTTCAAAGACCAATACATTAATATTGAATTCATTAATATTGAAATAGAAATTAGTATTTCTATAAGAAATTATAGAAGAACTGCAATTTATCCTTTAACATTATACCCTTCACAAAGCTCCTTCCACTGCTTAGTAAGCACTCCCAATTCAGCCTACAAATCAGTTTTCTACCAACAAGGTATTCTGTTCTGAATAATATACAAAGCATATTTGCATCTGAATGATAAATCAGTTGTGTTTTCAAATGTTCAGGCTTATGAGTGAACACCATGAAAGAGACAATACTTTTTCCTTGAGACAACCAGTACTTTCTGACACTTTTTTACCCCAGTGGGAGAGATGCTTGCTTTATCATCCCTTTTAGCTTCTGACTCAGGTTTGTGTTCACAAAATCATCAGAGATAAAGATACTCTGAAAGCTGAGGACTTTGGACTCAAGCCCTCATGTGTGAAAGCATCACTGCCAGAATTACAAGGAAATGTTCACAGCCTCTACATTGCTTATGTTAACTGCATTCAGTTATTATCTTGGATGTGTGAAACATAAAATAAGAATCCTCTGATCTGATCAGCTAATATCTAAAAGTCATGCTAATTCTAGTTCATGAATTTTGATAGACGTTTATGAAGCAATTCTGGATGTACCTCGTGATTTCACATTATCAGCTCACAAGTCCCTCAGGCAGAGCAAGACGGACTGCTAACATTTTGTTCTTGATTTTCTCCTTCTTGTTAGCTTATACAAATAAAGATGAAGCTGTATCAGACTTCTGCAGGTTTATTGCATCATAATATTTACAGTCATCCTGTAAATATTTAAGTATTTTATAAAGCAAGAGTTTTTAAAAATAGATTTTGTAGTAGTGTAACTAAAAAAACCCACACCTGTTTTTTAAAAGAAATCATAGTCAATATTTCCATTTACATTTAGCAAAATTTCATTTAGAACAAGATTCATATTCACAGACTTCCCTTTAATTCAGTATCTTTAAAGACATAGACTCAGTAAATGTATTATTAAAAATCTGTTATTCCAGAAATACATTACTATAAACCCATTGTTTTTCCAAGTTCAAGAAAATAAATATATGAATATTTTAAAATGAAAGACATTTAGCCATCATGATAGGAAGTATTGTAAAGTATTTATCTGAGCCCCCAAGAAATGAAGTAACAACTCATCAGTTGGTTCACCCCAAACATATCTAGAAATATTGCACTATAATGGTTTACCGGTGGACTTGGTAGTGTTAGGTTAATGGTTGGAATCAGTGATCTTAGGAGTCTTTTCCAGCCTAAATTATTCTATGATTCTATAATTTTATAATCTAGTTTTCAAATGACTTTTGTATCAAAAATGATACTCAGTGACATCTATTTTTGTTGACTTAAGAGCTAGAGAACTAAGCGGTAAGTTAAATGAAAAATTAAAGGAAGATCAAGTGGCCAATATTAATTCTGCTTAAGAACAGATAACACTAGCTCATCAGAGCAGTACAGGTGTAAGCCTCAGCATATGGGGAAGACAAGAAGTGAGGGCCATAAAGTTTCCATTATTATTATTAAATCTAGTAAATATTTTAGGTCAGTTAAGTAAATTATTCCCTCCTAAATTTACTGGAAGCAATCAGAGAGCCTTTTTATTGATTTGAAAAGACTTTCGATCAAACCTGAGTTTTCAGCTTATGAAAACATACCTGAATTTAAGGTGGGAAATTACCTTGTTTTTTTTGACTTTACATCTTCTATACCCTCTCTTCTCTTCTTCCTCTATTATGTATTGTTTTGTTCAAGTCTGTGTAAACCCCCAGGCAGCATTAGGTTCCCTGGACAAGTAGAAAGAAATACTAGTCTCTGGAGAAGGTAGTGATCTCACCTTTTCTAGTAACAGCTCCATCAGCTTGCTAATTCTCAGTGAAAGGTCTTGCATCCTGCCTTTTTGTGTGGAGGACACAGTGCCATAGTATCAGTCATATGCAAAGCTGACACCTTAACCAAACAAAACTATGAAGCATCAGGCAGCTCAAGTATCCCGAATGCAGTGTGCAATTTTGGTAAGGTTCTCCAACTTTGTTTCCAGCTGAGCTTCCCTAAAAAGATGGGAGCTTTCTGTGGATCCAGATCCACATCATCTCACTCTCCTACCATGGCCACTGAACTGCTTTCACTGCCTTTATCTGTCATTTCTCCAGGGGACAGTATGTGCTCAACAGAGCTTATCAGACTAAAATTTAACTTTCTGTGTATTCAGTTGAGTGAATGAAACCAAAGGAACCATTTCTGAGTGATAGGTGGCTTACTTTGTGACTTTGTAAGGCTGAGGACTCCCTCACAGTTGAGACTTTCTTCAGTTGCTTCCTCACACTGTCCTTCAGGGCATAATAAGGGTGATACACCCCAAAGCCCTCATCATACCATGGCAGGACACCTTAAAAGAACTTTCATGAGTGATCAGCATGTTGGATTAATTTGGCCACCTCCAGCAAACATGTATTCTCCAGACCACATGGTTGTCCCCTGTGGGAGCAATGCCCCCAGCCCTCAAAGGAAACACTATTGCATGGTACCCACCAAAGGAGAAGCAATAGCTACACTTAGAAGGGATGTCATTTCTCCTGCTCCAAGGCCTCACAGATCCTGCATTGGTGTCAGACACAGGCTAGGTGTGCAGCAACCTAAACCTTAGAAAACCAAAAATGAACAAAGCACCTTTTAGTTGATATGCATGTAGCAAGTAGCAGCAAAAGTAGTAGCAACCCACTGTCAGGGACCACACGGTTGTCTTCAGACAGGCCAGAGAGGAGTCTGTCACTTGCTTCATATTGGAGGTCATGATGAGCCCCAAAAAGATAGGTTAAAAATTGTGATTGCCTTCTGCTTTCCACTTCATGGGAATGAGGTGTTCCTTCCTTTCTTTTCACTTCCATGGATACAGGTATAAGCTGCATAGGAGCCTCCTTATGAAGAAAGCTCAGGGGCCACCTGGCTAGCTTTGAACGGAGGGAAAAGGACCAGAATCTCCTCTGTATTAAAAGGGCTGTCCTTGGCGTAGTTAAAGATCACTTTGACCAACTGGATGAGAATTGGATGAGCTTGCTAAGATCACCTACTACAAATTCAAAGCATGCTGTACAATGCTTCTCCACAGCACAGCTTCTCCAGCCTGACTGTAAGGGTATTCTGCAAGCTGGGTTACAACTGCAAAGGCCAGGCACTGCCACATATTTCCCATGGAGATCTTGCTGGCACTCAAGGCAGTAATTGCAGTCGGGAGGGTTGTAGAATAATGGAATTTGTCCTAAAAGACATCACAGACTTCCTGTTCTAGACAGTCTGCTATGAAATTACACCCATCAACTGAGGTTGCTTGCATCTGTCTCTTCCAGGGCTGTTAGAGTACAGACAAACTACTAAGGTACAGCCCTGCCAGTACGGTACTGCCTCACTCATCATGGCCCTAATCAAGCTCCAACAAGCTTTCAAGTCTTTGTGTAGGTGCTCTGATGACCTTGTTCAGCATCAGGCCTTTCCCTCCCAGCCCTTTTGCTGAATGAAAGACACAGGCTGACAACGACCTCCCTCAAGCACTCTCCTCCACTGCTACTAGTTTTAAACCCTTCCTTCGAGATGACAATGTCTACAGGCGTTGCTGAAAGGAGACAACACTGGTCATTAACACTTCATGGGTCACATTGTTACACAAGCTAACGTCACTGAGCACTAACACTGGTGGGTAGGAAGTAAACTAAGGAGCTAGCTGTAACAATGTCTGGTAGTGAGTGATTCCTTAGCAGCTTACCCTGCACATAAACATTCTGGCATAGGTTTACCAGAAGCTTTCTACTGAGGAGCCAATTTCAGGCACTGAGTCAGTGAGTGGACAGTCAGAACAGCAGCATTAAGAAAGTTAATTCACAAAGGATTGCATGATAACATACACAAAAACCTGCAGTCCTATAAATAATGTAGTTCTCAGTTTATTACATAGAATATCAGACTAATTTAAGGCAAAGTGAATGCTCTTGGCTAGGAAAGGGAAAGCACACAGAGAGCATAATAATCAGTTTGGGAAAAGGATACACAAAGATTTCAACCTTCTGATGCCTTCTGACACTCCCTTCTGATACAGGAACAGAGTCGATGCTGTTTTTATTCTCTCTAGTGGTAATATGAGAAACATGCAAGTATAGAGATGGCATGCTTACATTGCACATCAGCATTAAAGTTGCATGCTCTTGACAGATATGTATAAAATAAACCTAAATGGGCTCACTGTGACCATCACCTCTGTCCTCTTCTCCTACTTAACAGGACTCTGCTTAATTAACATCTCTTTGAACCAGAAGAAACCTTTTAGAAAAGCTGCCAATCTTCATTTCTATTTTCCACTAATAGAAAATTTGCAACTGATATGAGAAAGTTCCATTTAGAGCCACTACTGAAAGTGTGCTTTCTGCTTGGAGCTGATGTTCCCTAGCTTTAGCTTTTAGTCAGTGAGTGCTATTTTGTCCTTGTATGCTTTCTGGAAAAAGCCTCTATTCTGAAGTTCCTTTCTCCCATCTTGATCCTTCTTGATTTTGAACAAGCCATTTCTTTTTCACTTTCAGTTTCATCTCAAGGAGTCTTCCAATACAAGGTATGCTGTCCCATTCTTTAATTATTTTGATGTATCAGAACCCATTTAAACTCTTTACACATATTTCTTCAACTGGAACATCAAGGAATTATTTAATATTCTAGAAATACATAGTTTACATAGAAACAGATACCAAAACCAACACAGATAAAACAGCTATTATTCAAAACCATACTGTTTCTGCATTCTTAAATTACACTTGCTCACACAGAAACACAGCCTACTTGGAATTTAAACAGACAATCCAGATCATTGTATACAAGGTAGTATTTACTTACTCTCCCCTACATCTTTTCTTCTGGAAGTTTGATTAGTGATAGTATTTTATTCCACATCGTTGCTGAAAATGTAAGATAAGGGGAGGCCAAGGAGAAAATCTATTTTTACAGAAAAATGTATCAGTACTGCTGTCTTTAACAACCAACTAAATACAAGCCAACAAAAGAAGTGTCAAGATTGCTTGAAAGGCACTATTTCCATAGTCGTTGTTCATTGAAATTAATTATGCATGTAATACTTTATTAATTGAATCCCATCTAAGTCATTCCATTATTTTGCCTAGATCAATGTCACACAGACAATTATCCAGGTCATCCCATTTACCTTGTTAAGTTATTGATCTATTAGCTCTCCTCCAGCCCTTTAGAATTCTTCAGTTTTGTGCAAGACTTTTTAAAAATAAAATTAAGAGTCCAGGGACATACTGGGCCAACTCTTAAAAAAAATCAAGGATGCAAATTTTTAAGGATGTCCTAATTGAAACCACTAAATTTTAGCAATTGCTTTTTAATGACATCCTGAACCATCTTTAAAATGATAAATAATTACTCCTTTCTCTGTATTGGGTGTGAGTAATATGGTTCTGGTAGCAAGCAGGCTACAGTGGTCACTTCTGTGAAAAGCTGCTAGAAGCTTCTTCTATGTCCCATGGAGGCCATGCCAGCCAGCTCCAAGATGGACCCACCACTGGCCAAAGCTATGGCCATTAGTGACAGTGGAGGTGTCTCTGTGATATCATATTCAAGAAGGGGAAAAAGATCCTGCACAACTAAAGCTGGAAGAAAGGAATAAAAAACTGTGAAACAACTCTGCAGACACCAAAGTCAGTGAAGAAGTAGAGGGAGGAGATGCTCTAGACACCAGTGCAGAGATTCCCCTGCAGCCCACGGTGAAGACCATGGTGAGGCAGGCTGTCCCCCTGCAGAACACGGAGGTGCACACAGGAACATATCTCCACCTGCAGCTCCAGAAGGACCAAAGGCATCTGTGACCATGTGGGAAGCCTGCACTAGAGATGGCTCCTGGCAGGACTTATGGACCCACAGAGAGCAAAGCCCACACTGGAGTGGGTTTGCTGACAGCATTTGTGACCCTGTGGTGGACTGACACTGGAGCAGTCTGTTCCTGAAGGTCCACACCCCATGGAAAGCAAGCATACTGAAGCAGTTGATGAAGAACTGCAATCTATAGGAAGGACTCATGTGGAAGATGTTCATGGAGGACTGTATTTTGTGGGAGGGATCTAATGATGGAGCAGGGGAAGAGTGTGAAGAGTCCTCCCCTTGAGAAGGAGGGAGTGACAGAAACAACATGTGATGGACTGTCTACAACCCCCACTCCTCATTCCCCTGTACCACTTGAGGGCAAAAGCAGAGAAATAGGGAATGACAATGAACCCAGAAAGAAGGGAGGAGTGGAAGAAAGGGGGTTTTAAGCTTTAGCTTTTATTTCTCCTTATGCTATTCTGATTTGCTTGGTAACTAATTAAATTATTTCTCCCCATGCTGACCCTATTTTGCCTGTGATGGTAATTAGAGAATGGCCTCTCCCTGTCCTTATCTTCACCCATGAGCCTTTCATTGTATTTTCTCTTCCTTGTCCACCTGAGGAACAGAGTGCTAGAATGGCTTTAGTATCCAGCCAGGGTCAACCCACCACAAAAATTGCTTTTTTTTTCTGCAAAAAGAATACGGCACCTGAATCCTCCTCAAACTATTTATTGCCATTAATGCAAAATAAAAAAAAAAAGATAAAGAGTAATGAGCAGCTTGGAGCTAGGATAAGTGGAACAGCAGCTAGGAATAAAAGAACAAACACTTATAAATCCAACAACTTGATTCAGTCTGTCTCTTTTTTCTAACTGACTTTGCCAAAATGAACATGCTGTGAAGGTCATGATATTTCATGCACATGCATGTGCATGTATAGGTGTGTAATATTAAGAGATAGAAAACAACAAGTAATCTTTAATTGCAGAGGTCAGCTATTTAGAAATGGTGAAAATTGCCATCAACTTAATAAGTGAACAGAATGAAAAACATTTTCCCAGTACTACTAGCACTTTATTGTGTGGCATACTCTTAATGTATTTAAAATTATATACACATTCTACTGAATGTGCAATTTGTAATACCATTTTTTCAAAATTTTAATATCTATTACAGCTGAAGCTACCAGTCACCCTTGAGTCAACTTTTGTGTACCCCAGAATTTAAAAGCAGCCAGGAAGAAGGTAATTGCTTTTTCAGAATAATTGATGTGTTGCAGTGCAGAATTTGATTTTGTCATTTGAGGTTATATTGAAAATAGTCATGACCTGTTATGTCACTCAACAAAATGCAAGTCAGAGAAAACAGTATATATATTGAGAGAACAATATATAAATTAGCAGCATGTAAGGTATGCATAAAAGTAAAAAATTAAATTTCCTTCCAGGCATCTTACGGAACTGTTCTTGTTTTAGTCTTTCCTAGTTTAAGGAAAACAAATTACTTAATCAGTAAGGGATTTTTTATCAATGAATCAAATTTCTAGATTGTTATGATAAAGCAAAAATGTATGGAATATATTAAAAAGTTTTTCTGCATCCAGTCATCACAGATCCTTCTCCAGTGTAATTTCTCAGTAACTGGATAGTTCTAATTCCACAGCTATACTTATCTGGCCAGAATGACCCAGTAGTGATTGAGTGAAGTGTCTGTCACAATATGAGACTGGTGCTGATCTCTTTTTTCTTTTTTTCCTGTTAAGAGATATAGGTGTGGAAAATAAATTCTGTAAGCTAAGCACCAGAAAGATTTTCAAATGTCTAAAGAGAAAAAATTAAAAAATAAAAAAATAATTAAGTATCTTTTATTATTAGCCAGTGTCAGAATTAAACTCATGCATATTAACTAGGGAACCTATATGAATGCTTATACTAATGCTCTTTCTCAAGTAGAATGCAAAAGAAACACTTAACTGAGAAAGGAGTTATGGGAAGACTATATGGGAAAGTCTTTAGATTTCAGTGGGAACTTGAGACAAGAAACAAATTTTGCTCATCCAACATTGAAATATTTTGTAATATGATGTCTAGTCTCTAAATATTGTTGCCTATGTACAGCTTCCTTTCTAATATTAATGGAAAGAAGACAATTTCCTACAGCAGTAGGCTTTAGTGAACTAAGAGTGCAAGCCTTGATACAGCTAGGCTTTGTGATCTATTCTTTGTTACTACCTAGAAATAGGGCCTGAAACTCAGTAAATTTGAGTCTTTAAAACAGTCAGAAAACCATGTGGAGAAAGGATGCTATGCCAGTTAAACCCCTGGAATGGCACTTCCTCTTCCAAAAGTTGCCAGTGTTTGTTCAATAAGGATAATATTCTCCTACCTCTCTAGGAACTTAAATCATATGCAGTCAGGATTTTGACAATATGAATAGCACTGTGAGCTACACATGCATAAAAACCCAACACAAATATGATTTCCTAACAATGTAATTTCAAAAAGTTTTGGGCTCATTATGTAGATGAGGATGTACTGTATTTTAAAACAGATATTTTCCAGGACTATCTAAGCCTTGTTCATTCTTTAATTCAACCAAAAGTGTAAAGTTTGAAGGAACTTTGGAAATTATTCCATCAACTAGCAGAAAATATAAGTGATTTTAAACACAGGAATGAATGAAAGTGTTAATAAAAGACATTGATAACACATAAATTTCATATAACAAAAGGAATAGATAAATACTTCTCTCCTTTAATTTTATTTGCTACTCAGCTTCCTTACAACTCTGTGCTTTTGAAATATTGAAAATAAAAAAGTGAGAAGCCTCCAAAGAACATGAATATTAGGCAAGAATTTTTAGTAGTAACTGTCAATTAGTCCTCTATAAACACCAGTTTTAAAAATAAACAGAGGCAATGCATGCAGAAGAAAGTAGCAGTGCTCCAAGGCAAATGTTTTCTGCCAGTTGATACAGCTGAAAGCTTTCAAAACTAAATAAAACATTTAGCTGATATTTTTATTGTCTCGCAGGATGTCTTACATACTTAAGTATTTTGTTCAATTCTCACTACATTGCAGAAGAAATTTGGACCAAATTCTTCAATGGCCATTCATGTGGGAAGTGTAAATTTATATAACACAAGCCAGATAAACAGGATTGCATGCAATTCAGGAGTTACAGGAGCATAAGTAAAGGCTGGAAAATTGTTCCATGAGTAGCCCTAGCTCATACTCTTCCTTATTTAAAATATGACCTTGATTAAGCTCCTTGTTATTTATCAAAGATATTTTTAATACAGAAGCCAAGTTTTGCAAATCAAGAAGTTTATCTCTATTGTTGAATCACTTTCTGTAGTGAAATTTGTTTTCTCCAGTTAAGTCTATCCACCTCAACACATTTCAGTCTGGATGCCTAGAATGAATTTTGATTTTTCCTAAGCATCTTTAGAGCCTCATTAAAGTAGAGTAGTATGGGTACTTTACACTGCTTCAGCTTGGCTAGACTGTATTTCTTAAAACATATCACATCAAGTTTACCCACAGAGGTATGCTCCCAGCTAAATTACATTTCCCTGGAAGTTGAGAACCCCAGATTCTAACTATGAGATAGCTGTGTTGCTTTTCCTGTAAGCCACAGTACTGGGTTAGGTGGATGCAAAATAAGTACAAGCCTATTCAAAATGAAAAATGCCTTCACTGTTGAATTGACCTTTCTTGAAAATGTTTGTTCTCTGGGAAGTTTTGCAACTTAGATTTTTCTTGTGAAAGAAAATGAAACATCAAAATATCAGATGTGTTACTAAGCTAAAATTTCATTTTCAGTTCTACCAGGTTGGGTATACTTGACTTAAGATAAAATGAAACTTTTAATGTTTATTGTATTGGATCATGAAAAGACTTTCTCTGGGATAACTGTCATAGGTCTTGGTTTCCCATTATGTGCCAAAGAATGCATGAATCTCCCTTTGTTCACTGTATAGGGGGGAAGAAGCATAGTTTTAATTATGATACTTGTCTGAAACAGCAACTATTACATCTATTAAAAACAATTATTAATTTCCCCAGTTTCAAATACCACGTTCCTTTGCCAGTGTAACTATGCAAGTCAGAATGTCTGGAACAGAAGGAAGCAGACAAAAAAAATGAGTTCTATTTATATGCTGAAATTACATGCTTTTGTACTACCTATTTTACACATTGAGGCTTCCAATGGGTAATAAACAGCTTAAAGGGAGAGAAGCTAAATGAAAAGGTGTCAATACTCCCAGCAGTCTGGGTCATGTACAATAAGCCTTACATTGCTTTGACGTTCTGTGCAGAGACTGATGATAATTGGTTTCATCTTTATTTTCAGACCTGGAAAAAAGAAGAAATCTGTGTTCTCCTCTCATTCAGTACCAGCAAACCAACCCTTGCCTCTGTAAAAAAAAAAAGCATCAGTAGCCTTTGATATTACAGCAGTTCACTGAGGGGCAATGTCTTCAAACGTCCCTTATTTGTGAAAACAGGTTCACATTACAAACTCCTGCTGGCACCATCTGGCCCAAAGTTATAGGGAAAATCCAAAGAATACACACAGAATGAGTGCATTTTAAATGACATTACAATTGCTGAGAATTATGTCTAGTTATACTGGGAAATGCTGTATGTCTTGCAGCAATCTTGGGGGAGCACGTATGTAGGCATGGGGATGGTCTTTTAGACAACAGTGGCAAATACAAGTCTACAATCCCATAAAGATTTTTGGGTACTTTAGAGATAGACAACTTGACAGATAAGCTGTTAAAATCTGTAAAATGTTTTTCTATTACTATGACACATTGTCTATTTTTTTTTTTTTTTTTCAGAGGGAAAGAATTCAACTATTACAGTCTAAAGGATGTAAGTTAAATAAAACCACTACTCATAGAAATACATTATTTAACATAAAATATTTGTTGGTTTCAGTGTTGTAAGGAGTATGGTAAAATGTAAAATAAAAACGCATTTCTGTTGTTTTTTTTTTCTTTGTGTGTTTTTCATAAAAGTCTACTAAACTGGGTAATATTCCAAGAGATGTTTAAAAAGTGGCAAAATTAATTTGTGCACTTAAAATCCATGTTTTGCATGTACATATACACACACAAAGTGTAAATAAAAGCTGAAGTAACCCCACTGAGAGAGATCAAAGTTTAGCCTTGTCCAGAATGCAGGAAATGCTCTATGCAAAATTTGGTCTATGTATATGTCCACAGCTAGCAAATATGACTCAGGGCTTTCTGAAGTAGAACTGCTGCTTTTGAGTAGTCCTTATGACTTTTCTTAATTTGTCCAGATCCTTTTTGAGCCTACATAAAGTCTGAACATAAACAACATACTGAGGAGTTGAGTGAAGCAGTATCTCATTCTACTTTTTTTCATCTTACTTATTTCTCTTAATGCCCTCTAGCCCTTCCACTGGAAAAGAGAGGAGATAATAATTTCTTATTCTCTTTTCATTCTACTCATGATTTTTAGAGTGTTATTTTATGCTTCCTGACTCATGCCTTCCCCAGGCTGAAGAGTCCAAGTCTATTTAGTTATTCCTTATACAGACACCATTCTTCAACTTTGATCATCTCTGATATAATTCTCTGCACATTTTTCAGTTCTTGTTCTCACATCTCAAAAATAGTATAACAGAAATGTAAGCATTCAAAATGTAGTTGAACGATGAATTTATGCAGTGGCATAATAATACTTTCCCTTCTGTATTTCTTTTTGAATAATTTCTAGCATTCTATTTGCTTCTTTCACTGTTTGTGATCTGGTGCTTTCATAAAACTGCATTATAACTCAGCATCTCTATTCTGAGGCTACTACTCAGCTTGGGTGTGGATTAAATGCTTACTTACTATGTATGAAATTATATTTCAGAGAGAGAAATTCAGACCCAGCTTTGCTTAAGTGTAAGCTTAGTCTGCAAAAGACATTTGTGAACATAACAAATCTTAAAGCGAACATAGTTTGAACTTTTCTTCTTACAAAAATCTGCAGATCAAGTGATAGGGTTTCTTTTACTCAAAATGCAGGAAGTTTGAGTAAGTCTTGCAAATGACTTGTGGGAGTCTGTTAGTATTGTGATTGAAAGGTTAATATTCAAACTCTTCTTAGAGTTTTTTTGTTTTGTTTTGTTTTTCTCTCATAACAGCAGAATTTATGGCTAAAATTTGAAAACTCCTAGGTATGCTTTTGAGAACATTCCACCAAGTTGTTTAGATTATAAGGAAAATAACTTGTAAGTTCTGATGCTGAACCCCTGATTGCTTTTTAAAAAAGTTTAATGTTTGGATCTTCAGCCTTCCATTCTGCTAAAAAACAATGGAGAAAACTAAGCTTTTGCAATAAGTTATCAGTAAATATAAGTAAAAGGAAGAGCCACATGCTGTTCATCCCATGTTTTGAAAAACATAAGAATAACTTTTACTCACTTTACCTAAATGCGGAAAATTAAGTGAAAATCTAAAGGCTTAATGTGAGTAGAAATGAGCAAACATTGATAAAATAAAAATTTTATCATAAAATAAAAGATGAAACCTTGGAGTTTGCATTAGAAAAGGTTTCATTATTGCCTTTTTCTGGATGGATGAAAATAGTTTCTGCAGTAGCTTATTTTCATTCATCTTGTCAGTAGGTGTTGGACCTTCTGCTCTAATCAGGCTGTGTAACATTTCCACATATTTCATCCTCTCGAGAAAGGAGAATAATTGGGCAAGTAATCTTGAGAAATCTTACTGTGCACCTCTATGCTCTTCAGCTTGCACTTCAGCTTCTTAAATGGCTTGACAAGCTCTTCTGCTACTATTTTATTTACATTTACCAAACCAAAAGCTATGGAAAAATGTGGGGTTTTGGATCCTTTTTTAAGTAAAGCTCATAGAACATCTAAATGTCCGTAGAGAGTGAAGTTCTGGGTCTAGTGACTTGTGTCAATATCAGCACTCTCATTCATGCCTGTCCAATTGTTACTCATATTAAACAAATACCTGGAAGATCTTAACTTTTCGCATCAAAGCCTGCTACTGCTGCTTTCAGCAGTAGTGCAAACCTCCAGCAATTTCAGAAAACTTAAGAAAAATTTCTCTTTTTATTATCATTTAGTTTACAGGAGTCTTCTGAGTATACAATTCTGCAAAGTATATATGAAAGTTTAAGATGTTTTTTGAGTCTATAGACATGAGCAGTCTCTTTCTAGCTTTGCTTTCACAATTTATAGCAACAGTTAACCCCCTTTCTAGTACTGGGTCTTCATGAGGAACTTGTGCAGCTGGGTGTATGCTTGTAGTCTGTGGATTAATTTTGCAGCTGTAGCACACGATACTTTTCAGATTTTTAGAAGAAGAAAAACAAGCAAGCAATCAAATCTCATCTCTTGTGACTTCGTCTTGTAAAGAAATACAGATTTCAAATGTATCATCACCAAATCTCTCCTAAGACACTCCCTTTACTAAGAGGAAGGAAGAAATTTAAAAAGTAACCTTCTTCATATAAAGAATCTGCTTGCTTGCAAGCCTTATTAGTTTCCCACAAAGAATTTGTCAGCAAACAGTAGCCTAGACCCTTAACTATGGTGTAGTTCTTTTGCACTGTGGTAATAACAGTTCCTGGGAGGCTAGCAGAGCAGGTCAGCATAAGGCCGTAATAAAGGAAACTTGGGCTTGGGCCTTCTTGTGTTGTCCCTTATGTTCTCCATCTCTACTGGCACAATGGTTGGTGGCTGCAAAGGGAGCAGTTTTAAGGAATTATTTTAGACAATGCCTAGCTACCGTCAAGGGACTGTGCCAAAGTATTGATGCCAATCAATTAAAAACCAAACAAACCAACCAACCACACCTAAAAATGAAACAAAGCAACTTCAAAAAAAATACCTTTTTTACAGGTGTTATTTTGTGGTACACTTGTGGAGTCTGAGGCCAGTTTTGCCACTCTACCACAACGGATACAATATTTCTGATACCACAGCAATGGTTTGTTTTGAAGATATGTCCTAGTAAAATCAGAAGAGCAGAGGCCAAACTAAATGTATACTAGATAAGGTGTGAACTGGAAATCTCTAGAAAATTTTAATCCAGCCAAATGAAATGCACTTTTATTAATAAAGCCTTGATGCTACACATTTTAGTTTACATGTATTTAAAGCTTCCCAACAGTCAGTTATTTACTGAAATATTAACCTTGCTGCAATACTCGAGTTCCCTTGGCAGAGACTATGAGATCACCAGGACAGATGTTACACAGAAAGAGAAAAGATGCTCTCTGACAGAAGCATCTTACAGATTGAGTAAAATATAAAGATAGCATATGTACATAGAATAGATGGGAGAGCACAAAGGAACAGAGAAAGTAAAGTTGGTCAGTCTGGCTGCCCTCATAGCAGCACCTTGCTGTCTAATTTTACATAAAAAAAACATGAAGAAGAAAAAACGAATTTGGAAGTTGATGATAGCTCAGCTTTATGGGGGTTTGAGGGGAGTGTCTCACAAGCAGAACTGAATATGAAACACATAAACACCTGTTTAAATTTAACAAGATATTGACATCATAATGGGTCAGACCTGGAGTTTGGGGTGACTGAGAAGATCACCACAGTGGAGGGGACTGAAAAGAGGTTTGTTTGTTTGTTTTAAAAAGATTCAGTTTATATTTCACGAAACAGAGGAAATATCTAGTAAAAGGACAAATGAAGAGACATGTATATTTGTCAAAGAATCCAGTAACATAAATTAAATTTCCGGTAGCATTTCAGGCAAATATGAAAGAAATGAGACTACATTTGTTTCAGAATATAGTTTAAGAAATGTTGTGGATGCCCTCACTGGAGGTGCTCAAGGCCAGGTTGGATGAGGCATTGAGCAACCTAGTCTAGTGGAAAGGTGTCCCTGCCCATGTCAGGGAGTTTGGATCAGATGGTCTCTAAGGTCCCTGCTGACTTAAGCCATTCTATGATTCTATGATTCTCAGGGTGAGGACACCTCTTCAGAGGAGTAAAAACTTTTGTTTTGTCATTTAAGTAAAGCCGTGTGAATTAGAAATTGGATAAGAAAACAACAACAAAGCTATTTTGACACAGCAAGTTTTCAGAATGAAACAACATGTTAAAATCTATAAGGAACTGAAATTGGTGAGGGGAATGAAAAATAATATAGCAATTTTATGCTGAATTGGTTAACTTTTATTTCAAATTATAATCCAGACTTCAGAAGAACAGGATGATAGCCGCAAGTCATAGATCCTAAAATCTTTGTAGGCACAAAGCTGCCTACTGAAAGCATCTTAGAGCTCTTTTGATCCAATCCAATGTGTATTTCTGAGATTCTAAAGTGATATCTTGGCAGTAATTCTTAATGCCATGACAGTCTTAAGAGTAACACACTTTGAATACCTTTTATCTATATTTGATTTTGCAGAAGTATAACCAAATGTGCTGAGGAAAACAAAGTGATAAAAATTTTCAGGACCTAATCTTATCCAGCTACATTACAACATTCCCACCTATGGAGCTATTTTACAGGAAAATCAGAGAGAATAAATCAGAGTATACTACCTTACAGAGTGGAATTTTTCATATGCTTTGCCTGGAAGAAGTTTTAAGCATCCCCTTTGCTTTTTCACTTAAAAATAGTGTTGTTATTAAAAATGTATGGTCCCTATCATATTCTTGTCTAAAGTTTCCAATTACATTGGTAATGATACTGTTTTATACTGTGGTGTGGTCTTGTTTGTTTGTTTGTTTTTGTTTTGTTTTGTTTTTTTCTTAAAGATTGTCAGCTGCACTGTTGAAGTGAATATATGATTTCAATCCTCTTTATGAAACATACTGTTTTACAATTGTTTTATTCTTAAATTTGAGTTATTCTTGGGAAATCATCATAAGCAAAGGTCTCTGTATCAGTACTACTGACTTAGCTGTTGAGGAGGCACACATAGACTGAAGTCTTGGTAGAGGAAAGGAAAACGTGGTGAGCAGTTTGAATCCTTGACACAAGCCCTGTCTCAAAAGACTTATTAACTGAATTGTATTACACAGTTAGTATCCTGAATAGAATTCAAAATTTTTTAGGAGTGTTGATTATTTGGATTCACCACCAATATTCTGCAACAAAAATTCACAGAGTTGAGGAAGACTAGCTACTTTAGTAAGACACCAGTCATGACAGTGTCTTTTACTGTTAATCTGTCAGCTGCGTTCAGGCAATAACAAAGTTGTCATCTATGAGAGAAAAGAGAAGAAACAAAAGCCATAAGCATCTATGTCATTGAGAAGATGAGAAAGGGGTTAGTGGTGAAGTAGACACAAGTCTGACAGCTGCTCTTTCAGCAGTATTATACAAGTGGTCTCTTTATATACCTGTTATCCCTACTGTTATTCTCACACCAGAAAAATTTCTATGCCTACCAGCCTAACTATAGGTCTTTCATCACACTGCAGTAATTTTAACTTTTAAACAACCAAAAATGATCCAAAACTTTAATGTTATCCCCAGTTTTAGTGGGAAGTTGAACTCTGTAACATCTAGATCTCTATTCTGACATGAATTTTTCTCTGATTCTGTGATTTTAATTTCTTCTGTGGAAGAAAGATCAAATTACCATGGGGTTTCTTATCCTGTATAATGCTTGTAATTTCTGTTGTGATTAGGACATCATCTAGTTATTATAATAGATGTAACATAAACTCCTTATTTGTTGATGCTTTCTGCTAACTTTTTCCCTGGAGAACCCACCACACTGTGGTTGCTAAGAATGTCTGTGCCTTGTCACTTAACCACATCACTCTGTGAAGAATAGCTCTTTCAGTACAAGCTCACAGGCTTGCCAAAGACACCCCATGCTGAACTCACGATGATAGGGAAGCAGTCAGGCAGCCTAAGCACCCCCCAGGTTACCTGGCAAACATAGCTGGTCACTGGATTCCATGATACCTCTGCTTTCAACACTTTCCACCTTTTTTTCCCAAAGGAAAAATAAGGAAAGTACATTGACTTTTACTTTGAAAGACTGCTGTGGAACTTCAGTGTTTTGATCAAGATATAAGCATTTAGTTTAGGACAGTCTGGCATAAGTTGTGTGTGTCTGTGCTGCTCTATGTAAGCTGCTGCTCAGGTTGATCTGAAGTTGCAGTTCTCTAGAAAGATCTCTTTTCCCATTGGGACCTGCATTGTCTTTCATGATGGTGCATCAGGGAAATGATTGGAAAGGTGCATTCCAGATTTTAACCCTGCAACTGATTTTACAAACTCACATACTATCACACACCAGAGGATCTACATAAAAAAATACCCCAAACAAACAGACAAAACAAAAAAAACCAAAACCAAAACACACACACACACAAAAAACACCACCAAAAAACCCCAAACAAACAAAAAAAAAACCCCACACCAGGTAGTGAGTCATGCGAATTCTTCAATGTCAGGTAGAACAGAATGCTTGAGAATATTTGTGCTACTGCCTTTGCTGTGCATTCTCTGACACTTGATGTGAAACTTGATATGTGTTATTTTTGGTATCTCTACCCCAGTGGGGGTTGACAGAAACATGAATGGACACATACAAGAATCATGTCTGTCACATTGCATTAACATAATTTAATATATCTATAGTTATTGCAGGTGGAAATAAATAGCACGCTGGTCTACTAAAGCAATTTTGCATAAACTTTGTTGGACTTTGATGAAGTTTACAGGCTTAAAATATGGAAATCTCTGACATTTTGTTAACTTTATAAGGTTCTTGAAAAGACCAGACTAGTGTAAACATTTCACCATACTTAATAAAAGTAAAATTTCCCTGTTTCCCTAAGATAAGACTTAAGTCACAGTTGATTTTGTTTTATATGTTGAAATTTAGACAGGCCAACATTTCAATGATAAAAGCACACATTATTCAAGGCTCTGCTGCACTCATGAAAGTGATGTATAGCTCTGCCAGGACATTTGAAAAGTATTGCACTTAATGGTTCAACAATGCATACAAACTCATTACTGGAAACATTATTAATTAATTTCCATTGCAATGACAACATATGCAAACACTGGCTGGTGAGTTTTAACTGTTTCTGCAATTAAGCCCCAATAAAAAAATTCTCTTAACACCTTGCATCTCATGCACAAACCTCCAAAATTTGTAAGGTTAATTATAACTACAAGCACATATGGAGAAACTGGTATCTCAATCTTTATGATACTTAACTGTCACATCTTTGCCTGAAGCCAAATTTTTCCTTTCTATTACTGCTTAATTAGGTTTATGACAATACTAGTTATTGATTTGATCTGTACCTATGCTTTTTACTGGCACCATTTGACCAGTCAAAAGTGTGGAATGAAAGGCACTCTTCACTGTATGATCAGCCCAACCAGAAGTTAGAGATAGTGACTTTAAACATAACAAGAACTTTTTTAAAAAAGAGGAAAATATTGTTTTCAAAAAAAGTGCAGGGAAAACAACAGATTTTTTCCCTTTCCTTGTTATTTTTTTTTTTCAGACTATTTTGAATCTGTTATTATTTGAAATAACAAGCAACTACTGACAGAAGTAACTTATCCAATCCTATATAACACATTTCAGACTGAAAGCTATTCACTTCAGGCAATTTTTGCCAGCTGAATAAGTTTCTCATTAAATAGAGAGGACAATACAGTACAAATACATACTACCACCATACTCATTAATACCTCATTACAGCAGGTAGCGTCTTTATCACAAAATACATGAGCTTAGAGTATAGCTCTTCTACAAAACAAAACAAAAACAAAACCAAGCCAAAGAAAAAGTCTACCAACTGATCAAATAATGATGCAAAAGTCTGAAACCAGTAAAATAACTGAGAAAAAGACAACTAAGATCAGAGTCAACAAGTGTTTTTTCCTTTCATCCTTTCATATCATTACCAGAAGTTGAACCATATAAAATATGTTTTTCACTGAATCGCTTACCTGTCTCACACCAAGAAGGTGAAAAGTTAATATCCATTCCAGCCTTACATGCTGAGACATATTTGCAATGATTTGTAACAGCGTTCATGCTGTGGTAAAGTACAGGAGACTCATCATTAACTAATATCCTTTTGTGCATACATAACCAACATGTTCTCTTTCTATGTAATTTTCAGGAACTGGTTGGAGTGAGTTAAACTAAAGGTTTTGTAACTATGTGATTTAGGCGTAATTTGGTCTGTGCTGGCAAAAATTACTCATGTTGTTCAACCTATAGCCTTAAAAAGCAATAATTTACATTTTTTTTTCTTGAGTATCAACAAAGTGAACTGTGTTTTTCTAGATATAGGATTTAATGGTTTTCTTTTGTCATGAAAGAAACTAAAATAAAAGCAACCTTTCCCAAATATAATAAAGGAAGCAGAAGGCAGTGACAACCTCCCACATGTTGTGAACAGTCACACTCACCAGATAGCAATAAATTTTCCTGCAGCTTTCCAATTTATTTGAATGAGAAATAGCAGGAGTCTTTAAGCTACAGTCCACACAATCAACAATTCTGTTAATGGCTGTTACCATTTTTCCATGACCCTATTAAGTGAATGAACTGATGGTCTCTGTGATACCCAGTGCATATCCTGATATTGTCCTTAATGTTATTTTGAAATAGGACTGACTTTCTGTTTAAAATTGTGTGATGTGTCAGTTCATTGAGGTGGTACAGTTATTCACATCTTATTGCACTAAGTTCTCATGTTATCTACTAGACTTACAGTTTGGATAACAATAGAGTTTTCAGGTCCATGTACAATGATGAAGAAGAATTATGTTTCCTCACCCTTTTAGAAGAATCTGGATGTAGAAGATAACTCTTTGGAAACATCTGTTTGCACTGCTCTTAGTTATAATTTGAATAGCAGGCTGTAAGAGCAGGTACTAAACCCACATACTATATGAGTCTTAGGAAAAGGAAGAATTACATTTCTCTACTGTTCTGTGAAAAGTATACATTTTGCTAAACCTTTGCAACCCTTCAAAAAATGTCTTTTTCAAAAGTTTTAAATACAAGATGAAAGCATGAACAAAAGTAGAGGAGATACGAAGCTCACACAAGGGGTAAAAGGTAAGCTGTTGGCACAAAGGCCACAAAGGGGCAGAAGGAGGGGTAAGAAAAGCAAAGCCGGGTGTGTTGAAGCTACCAGGAGGACATTCATCCTATGACTGCAAACTGCTGAAAAGTGAGGCAGGGGAGGAAAAGCAAGCTAGCAAAAATGAGAAAATAGTTTCTGTGTTCAGCACAGAACTGTGTAGCCCCTTGTCTGCTTGTCAGTCACTGATTAGCTGGCTGAGCAATAAAGTGCCCTGAGTTCAGTGGAGTGAAGGAAAAAGATACAGACAGAGGGGGAATAATGAAAAAAATCTGTCATTAGAAAAGAAAGCATCAGGAAAAAAAGATTATTATGTACCTTATTTAATGCAAAGGTGTGATAGATACAAGGAAGAGTAATCACAAAGAAGAGAAAAGGAGAGGGAAAG
>NW_008592640.1:82189-96853 GCF_000691845.1 Merops nubicus
AAAGAGCAAGTAAGTGGGAGAAAATGGTAGGAAAAAGCACAGCGACATTTTAGATACAAAAGACATGAGATGAGATTTTGGAAAACAAAGAATAAATGGATCATGATGACTGAAAATATAACAGGAAACATTAAAGTGGACTCATACAACAGCAAGTAGGTTATAGAAGTTTGAAATAAGACACATGGACAGACACATAGTAATCAGAGAAGTAGCAGGGGAATTCATATCATGTTTTGATATTTACAAAGAAAGATCTATTTTTAATGGAAACATTTATTTTATGGTTTTATGCTTTGGTCACATTTCAGTGCAGAGAAAAGGGAAAGATACTTATTTCTTTTTACTTCTTTCTCCCACCAATTAATGTACTCTTATGATGTTTTCCAAAATAATGTTGTGGTTCTTTCTAGAGATGTTACATTTACTAACTGCATTTAAAGACCTGAAAGTAATGTCATTATGTAAAAGCAGGTACTGAGAATAAACAAAGATTACTTGGTAAGTCAGTGAACAACCAAGCACTGCAGTATGCAAAACGAGCATCAATAGCAATGTTTATTTTCCTTAACCTATTATTTCAGGTGGGAATGTAGAATACAAGATGTGGTCCTCTATTTCCAAAAACTAGGTTTCTATGTATCAAATGCGATAATATGCTCGAAAGATCCATTTGCTTCCAGAAGTTAGAGAGTGGGTATATGTTTCTTAAGTATTCAGTTGGGGAAACCAGTTTAAAGTGTATTCATACCATCTTTTTAAAGTTAAATGTTGGGGAATTCTTGATTTTTATTTGAAGCCAAATATTCTGAAAAAATTACAAATACTCAAGCTCGGTTGCTAACATACAACTGAAGGAGACATATGTAGAATTGGATTTAGCAGGAAGATAGTACAGAAGTACATTAATTCACAACATCTGTAATCTAGGCAGCTTGTATCTTTCATAGAAGGAAAAAAAAAATTAACCAATCCTGCCAAGAATATGAAAGCTGGGATTTTATATTATTATTTATTAACCGTTGCATGTGTGTGTATATGCATGTGTGCATGCGTGAGAAAATAGGTGTGCATGTGTGAGCACTGGATATATAGCTTCTATGTCCCTTATGCACCACAAATGCTGCCTCAAAGCTTGCTTAATTCTTTTAGATTGTAGAAAATTCAACTTCTGTTAATCATACGGTAATGAAACCTATTCATCTAATTGCTCACACTCTCAGCTGTATAACATATGAGTCAGTAACTGAAACAACAGCCTACACAAACAAGAAAAAGGTCAACAAAGCAGAGTTTTATTTCATTTACTAGAAATTACAAATCTGAAATCAGAGAAAAATAAATAAGCTTTGAATGAAACTGACAAGTTAGTCTTTCAAGGGAGTATAATACTTGCACATCAGAAGTTTTTCTTTTCATAAGGTTTTCTGTAAATGCTGCCTCATATTTTCTCCTAAATCTACCCACGCTACAGGAAATTCCAAATAAAATAGAGCAGACAATGGAAAATGTGAAGACATGTTTCTCATAGGTGTCCATTATGTTTTTCTTCTAGTTTCCTTCTTTAAGGACACAATGAAAATTAACAAGATATGAAGCAAGATTTTGCAAACAAAAGAGTCCATTCAGAAAGCTTTTCAGACATGATTTTAAAAAATGCAAGAAAAATATAAGTAGTGCTGTCTTTCCTGCTAAGCTTACTTTGAAACTCCATTTGATATTTAAGATATTTCTTCTTCTATTAACACAGTTTTCTTTTTAATTGATTTTTAATTTATTATATCTAATAGGTTAAAATAATGTTATTTGATAGGTTGGGCTTTTTTAAAAAATTATTAAAAAAAAACATTTGAATTGTGAGCCATATTTTTAAAAGACCATGAGATTCAACAGCTTAAATTGTTAGGACTTGAATTTTCAACATGTTTCTGGACTTAGAAAACACAGAATTTGACTGTTAAATGGTGAAAAATAATCAGATACATTCCCACAATTTCAGCACATGTGCAAAGCAAGGCAGCTTGTTGTAGAAAAAGCCACCACTCTGAAGAGTGTGTTTGGATCTGTTTTTCTGGACTGTAGGTGAATTCTTCAGGTGGATATTGGCCATTTCCTTGAGAACAATAACATCTCATCTAATCCACAGTAAACTTACCAGGACTGTACACAAGTGTATTCCTGTAAACAAAAGGAAATTGCATGAAAATAAGTACAGAAAATGGAGGAAACTCTCATTTATTTTGCACTTGTAAATGGATACGTGCTTATATTAAGAATGCTGGCTTTTTTGTTGTTGTTGTTGTTTGTTTGGTTGGTTGGTTTTTATGGCAGTGGAAACAGAGGATAAATAAATAGAAAATAAAGATGAGATAGGTACTCTAATCACAGTAAATTCCTGATATTTGTACTACTCTCTTGCGTGACAACTTTGTCACAGTATTGCACACTGATTTGAGTTGCACTTGGATCACCATTTTTTCCACCAGGAAGAGTAAGAAAAAAGCAGTCTAAGTGAAAGATTTCAAGTAGAAAGTAACCCAGCTTTAAAGCATCTCCAAAGGTGCTGTTTTGATCAGAACTATAAAATTACACTCCAAGCACAGTCTGCATTATTATGATTTGAAGAGGTCCTATCTGTGCCCAGGAACATGAAAGAAAAAGGTACATTTGGTGATAGCTATGAAGGTTCTACTTTTTGTATAGCTAAAAATAGATGGGATTTTCTCTAGGTAGAAACAGAAGAATTAGACAAAACTTGACTGTATTCAAAAGGATATTCTTAGAAGAAGGTCTTGAACGTACAAGTTAGTGAAACTGTTCCTGGCACTTTACAGGGACTTTCAGTTACTAAGGAAAATCATTGGTCCCCAAGATGGGGTACAGCTATATAGCTCCGGGAGTCACAATTTGTACAGTTTTATTTATGTGGTAAAATGTAAGCATAGGTGGGAAAATAAATTTAATTTGAATGCAACAGTATCCTATTTCAAAAGAAAATCTTTCTAGCCCAACAGGCACTTTATATGACACATTCGAAAGTTTCTATTTAATTTCAGGTTATGCAATTCTTAAAAATTATTTCTTACATTTACTTTAATATTAAGCTGCAATTTTCAAGAAAACATGAAGAATTTAGAATACTAGAATCATCAAAGGGTTTGGTTGGAAGGGACTGTTAAAGTTTTCCCCCCTGTAGTGCACAAAGACGTCTTTAACTAGATCACATTACTCAGGGCCCATTAACCTGACTTTGAATGTTTCCAAGGATGAGGCATCTACTGCCTCTCTGGGAAACCTGTTCCAGTGTTTCACCACCCTCAGCATAAAAAAAATCTTTTCCTTATACAAGTCTAAATCTATCCTTTTCTAGTTTAAAACCATTAGCTTTTGTCCTCTCACAACAGACCCCACTAAAAAAAGTATTGCAATCTTTTTTATAGACCCCCTTTAGTTATTGAAAGGCTGTATTAAGGCCTCCCTGGAACTTTCTCTTCTCCAGATTAAACAACCCCAACTTGCTCAGGCTTTCAATGTCGAACCTCATGAGGTTCACACAGGCATGCTTCACAGGCTTGTCCAGGTCCCTCTGGGTGGTACCGTGTCCCTCAGACATATCAACTGCACCACTCAACTTAGTGTCAGCTGCAGACTTACTGAGGGTGTCCTTGATGCCACAATCCATTTCACGGATGAAGATATTAAACAGCACTGGTCCCAGTATGGACCCCTGAGGGACGCCACCTGTCACAAGTCTCCATCTGGACATCGAGCCATTGGTCACTACCCTCTGGATGTTGTCATCCAACCAATTCTTTATCCACCAACCAGTCTATTCATCTAACCCATATCTCTGCAGTTTAGAGAGAAAGATGTTGTGGAGGTCCAAGTCAAAGGCCTTACTGAAGTCCAGATAAACAACATTCATAAATCTTCCCTTGTCCTTTGATGTAGTCACCCCATCATAGAAGGCCACTATGTTGGTCAGGCAGGATTTGCCTCTGGTGAAACCATGATGGCTGTCTCAAGCCACCTCACTATCCTCCATGTGCCTTAGAATTTCTTCTAGGAAGATGTGTTCCATGATCTTCCCGGGCACAGAGGTGAGATTGACAGGTCAGTATCTCCCAGGGTCCTCTTTTTTATCCTTTTTTAAAAATGAGTCCAATGTTTTCCTTTTTCCAGTCCCTAGGGACTTTACCTGGCTGCCGTCACTTTTCAAATATCACGGAGAGTTGCCTGAAAACTACATTAGCCAATTCCCACAGGACTCTGGGTTGCATCTCATCAGGTCCCATGAAATGTTGCATGTTTAGGCTCCTCAGCTAGCCATGAACCTGATTCCCTCTTACAGTGGGAGGGGCTTTGCCCCCTGGTCCCCATCTTGCTGTTCTTTGATACTTGGCAGGTATGAGGAGAGAGGTTGTATATGAAGACAGAGGAAAAAATGTTCTTGGGTACCTCAGCCTTCTTGTCTGTTTTTACCAGCTTGCAGTCTTGCTCATCAGATGGCAATGCTTTCTTTGACTTTCCTTTCCGGGTTGATAGACAAGGTTTCAGCTGTGCTTTGGCCTTCCTGATCCCATCCTTACATAACTGAGCAGTGTCTTTATACTTTTCTCAGGATACATCACAAGAATTAGAATCTGATTACTTTTTTAAAGTATTAGCTTATATATGTCTGAGTAACATTGTAGTAATTTAAAATAGAGTTCATCCACATTTTGGAACCTTTTGTTGGCCTTCATAAATAACATAAACGTTTACTTCTTCAGTAAGAAGCAAGTTAGAAAAACACTGGAGAAAGAAAATGCTTTGTTAAAAAGTGGAAAAAGGAAGTGGAAAAAGAAATAAGAATAATTCAGTTATTCAGCCCTAGATTCTCTGGATATTCTCGCCTAAGATCAACAAGGGACATATGGAATTCTACAGAGAATTGTATTTTATGAATTTACAAATTGTAGAAGAAAATTTTTTTTTCTCTGTAGGTACAAAGAGCAGAGCAATACAATAACAAAAAAGAGCAATAGGGTCACATGATATGCTGGCCATTGATTTAATAAGCCTTGCAGTGCCTTATATTTATGGTCTAACTTCTGATTTGCATTTCCTTTTTGCTTATTCCACAAGGAAGTACTGTATCATTCAGCCAAATAAATCAGTGAAGAAAAATACAGTTAAGAGCTGGTATGACTTATGGACTCATTCAATTCAATATTCTGGAGAGTAGAATTGCTTTAAGGTCTGAAATTGAACAACATCTTAGTGGAAATTAAAAACAAAGGAAAGGACTCTGGTAATTGCTTATTAAATTTTCAAACTCCAGTGACAATAACAAGTTTAAATTGATTGCTCAATATGTTTAAAATAGATGATTCTGAATGCACAGCAAAACCACTCTGGCGTAGTTTACAACTAGACCTTCTTGAATGGGTAAGTACTTCAGTACTTTACTACCTCTAGAGTATTTAAGGGAATTCAATAAGTCTTGCTGGAATGGAGCTGATGAAAAAGCTCTGTGGCAAGCACAACTAATGCTGGGTTGTACCAACTACTGTCTCACCTTGGTGCTTTGGTGGAGCAAACTACACTGTCCACATCCGCATTCTGGCTTTCAGGTGTTAGCACTCAACTTTCCTGCAAAACCCCTCTACTTCCTTATTTATGCCTTAGAGCCGTGTGTTTGTTTGCCCAGTGCAGACCCCAAATTTCCCCATGCTCTGTTAAATTTCATAGGAAATTTCATTTCAGTATGGTAAGGTCCAGGAGTTCAACACCAAAAGTCAATCAATCAAACAAAACCCCTTCAACGTAATTTAACACTTTAATACATGGGAGTTGGGTGGGAGGGTTTTGACTATGGGGTCTTGTCAGAACTCGTACAAGTGTTTTCTTATGGAACAGGAAGAATAGAAGGGAACAGGACAAAAAAAAAAAAAAAAAAAAAAGTGCAAGAATTTAAAAAGCAGTTTCAGAAGAATAGTCTGCAGGCTTATAAATCTCACTTCGCATCTTCAGATAGCTTTTCAAAATGCTAAAGGAACTTAAAGACATTAATTTAAATAGTTTTCTGAAAGACTTTTGTTGAAAAATCTATGAAGTATTATCACGTAAAGCTGGAGAGAATGGACTGGGAATCAAGGAATAAGAGAGAAGACAAAGGGAAAAAAAATATTAAAGTACATGCTAAAAGGGGCAAGCTGGTGTTCTCACTTTTACCCTGGCTTTTCATAATAATGTATCAACACTAATCAAGTATGATTTTTCCTTTTTAGTAGGAAAAACTCTATTTGCTCAAACCTATGAAGTGATAAATTTTTTACTTCTCTTGCAGAAAAAAACACACTATGAAGGAGTTTGTCAAATAAATGCTGAAAGATACAGATAAAGAAGCACAAACTCAGACAACTAAACCAATCAGCAATAAGACGAGAGCCAGTGTGTCTCTGTAATTACAGCAGCAGCAATTCCACCCTTTGGAGCCTGCTGCTGCCTGAGTTACTCGGCAAGCCATGTGAACCTATTTTCTTGCCAGCAGCCCTTTTTAAGGCTGCTTTATCTTTGAATACAGATTTACAGCGCTTAAAAGTATACAGTTAAACACAGGTTCAAGGATCACTTCAAAGGTATCCAACCTGTGAAATTAAGTGGGTGAAAACGAAATTACAGGCCATTAGGAAGCACCCAAACATACCAAAATTGTCTTGAAATTGTGGCATACACGAACAGTTCTGAGCATTTACTTCAGGGTATAGCTCCTGACAGGCAGACAATGTAAGTGGAGCAATAGAATGGGTTATAAGGATTTTTCTCACTCTTCTTTTTTTTTCTTTTTTTTTTTTTAAATAAATTTTCTTTTTATAGGAGGTGAGAAGTAACACACACTGTGGAATAAAGGTAGAATAATTATAGAATAAAAATAAATATATACATAAATAAAACCCATCTGCAAAGGGCATATGAGGTGATAGGTTTGTATTTCTTTTATTTCCATCAGATAGTTGTGATCATTGATAGGTGTGCTTATTGATTCCAGCTTTTCGCAGCTGACATGAAATAAATGTTAAGCTGATTTAAGACAAATATACATAGCTTTCTACATCAGTATTTGAAAGGTAGGGCTATATGGAAACCAAATGAGACTTTTTGATGATTTAACATTTAAAACCTCAATGTTAATATACTTTTAATGATTAAAATTAAAACAAAGCTGCTTTAAACATAAAAGTGAATCTTTGTCACCAGCAGGAAGAATTCAAGTTTCTCTCTTACATAAAGTCTGCACTTTATTTCACTCTGTCCTAGAGAACATTTAGAAGTTTTCTAAATTTTCCATGTTATTTCTTTTTATCCACTTACTAAACATCCCAGAGCTAAGACTTATTGCAAAATTTTGTCTCTTGTGAATCCTGCACAGTTCAGACATTTCATCCCAATTTTAGGCTTCTACAATGTTATCTCGGGGTCTTTCTACAGTTACATAGTCTCAATCACTCTCAAAGGGCTGACAATTTTACTGAGTCCCTGAGATCATATTGAGAACTGAGAATCTTGCCATTCATTAAGGAGCGGGGGAAGTAAAAAGTATCAAAAGCAAATAAATCGCACAATTTCTGGCTGTTTTGATACTTTTGACATGTAATTTGAATGTTGTTTTACAATTGACAAGAAAAAAAACATTGTTACTTAAGCTTCCCTTCAAAGAAAGTGCTGGCAGCAATGCACAATACATAGGTAGTTCAGATCCATTAATTCCATGTAGTTCAAACCACTGTCATGTCCTGAGTCTGCTTACCCTGTTGTTAGGTAAAATATCCATCTCTCAGCCACATAATTAATCTTTCATTGTTCCTTGCCAAGAGGCACTGCTTCCTCCTTTGCTTCTTAAGGGGAAGTATAAGTTTCAAACCTTTTAATTTTTCCTTTAAGAAGGAAGTGTGCTTCAAAATTCTCAGTTCTCAACCTCTCCCCAAATTCCAGGGAGTTTTAGATATGAACCTTGATTTTGGGACATACATTCTCCTTTACTTTCTTTAATGGGCAATGTTATTGGTCAGTGTACCTCTCAAGAACACGAGGAAGTCTCCTGCTCCTCCTCACACAGTCTTGATAAGTACAAGAGTAATGAAATAGTGCTCCTCATCTTTACAGGTGAAAATATGAGGTCCAGCAAAGTTCAGAAGAGCTCTTTTCCCCTCAGATTATAAAATGTTTTTACACTTATAAAGGTAAACAAATAACAATAATCACATTACTTTGCTAACACCTTGGATGGACATTGCATTGGAAATGACAGCTGGCTGCTTGCCATCAGCCCTGCTATTACAAGGCAGACAAAAATCATGAATGACTAGAGTTAAGGGACAATTAATAGTCTGTTGAAGAATTAAAACAAGCATTGTATTTGCCTTTCAAATCAGAGAAAACTAGTACACCTTTAGAAATCACTTCGCATTCAGAGAATTGAAGAATTGTTATGGTTGGAAAGGACCTTTAAGTTCATCAAGTCCAACCATTATCTATCTCTACCAGGCCACTTCTGCATCATATCCCCAAGCACCCCATCTAGACGGCTTTTAAATACATCCAGGGATGGTGATTCAGCCACTTCCCTGGGAAGCCTTGTCCAGTCCTTGAAGACCCTTTCCATGTGGAAGTTTTTCCTAATGTTTAACCTAAACCTCCTCTGGCATAACTTAATACCATTTCCTCTTGTCCTGTCAGGTGCAGCAGGTAAGAAGAGGCCAACACCCCCTGCACTACAACCCCCTTACAGGTAGTTGTAGAGAGCAATAAGGTCTCCCCTCAGCCTCATCTTCCCCAGGCTAAACAACCCCAGTTCCCTCAGCTGCTCCTCATAAGTCTCATCCTCAAGACCGTTCAGCAGCTTTGTTGCCCTTCTTTGACCCTCTCTAGAACCTCAACATCCTTCTTGTACTAGAATTCTGTGTTAGAATGCTTTCCTGGAGCACTATCATCAGCTACCATTAGGGACGGCATTACTTCATTGTTGCTTCTTTTTCTTTGTTAGTTTGCAAAAACACTCCAAACTCAGAACCCCTTTGGGAATTACTGAATAAGAGGTGAGGTATGAATTAGAGAGCATTACAGTGCAATGCTTCCCAGCTGCTTAACAGGCAAGAGAAAGCATACTTCTTTCTTTCCTTGTTTGTGAGCGATATTCTTCATAGAATGAGGAGAAAAAGGTATCAAGCAAAGCTAATTATACTTTTAGAAATTTCTCATCTACAATTCAAATGAGGATTTCCCTGAGAGGGTTTCAGATTTACATACCGTATGTGCTAACCTTCACCATACCAAATGGCTGCAGAAGCTGGAATGTTTTCCATATCAAGTGTATTTTATACACAAAGTTTGAAACCACCCATACATTTATGCTAAAATGGATGATCTAATTTAAACATATGAAATCAGGCAGATTTAAAAATGAGGTTTCATTTCGAATTTATACGTCCTTGTGCCTCACTTGTCACTAACTTTCATGAAAAGGATCTCAGCACCATCAGGGGAAATTAGATGATTTTGAAAACTGGGTTGTTGATACAACAGACTCTAGTCTTCTCTGGTTCTAACACTTTCTTAGATGTTTTCTTAACAGCTTGTTGATTAAAAAAATAAGAGCAATTGTTTCTGCTCACTGGGTCAGTTTTTATGAAACACTGGCTGGATGCAAATGACCAGAGATGGAAAGAAGAGAGGAAAACAGCTAGCCAACGTGACCCTTCAATGAGTGACATCTTGTTCCACAATGAATTTGACAGAGTCTTTTGGTTTTTGTCAGTAGAACTCTATGTAAAAGAATAATGTCTCAGCAGAATGAAGTGTAGTAGATATTGCTCGTATAAAATGTTTCTTTTAGCATGCAGTTAATATATATTATGTAACATATGAAAAGTAATGGCAGGGAAAAAAAAAAAAACCTCATTTGAACACAGGTTATCCCAGAAAATGCAACAGGCTTCCTTTGCTGTCATGCTTCATTGTCTGTATTTTCCTAAATACTTTCCTTTAGATAACATGGGAAAGAATTTGTTCTGCTTCTCAGTGAAGAGAAATAAATATTAATTCTTTTTTTTTTTTTTGTGATAAATGCATAAATATGTAAACAACAAGCAGTATGCAAAATATCATCATTAAGCAGAAACATTGGTGTCTGAAAATACATGCAGCTTAATGATGAAAACTTCATAGAAAAGTGCCATGCAGGAGCCAGCTCCTAGCTATAGCTCCTGTGCCACTTGCAGCTCAACAGGGGAATGAAGATATCTCTGCATTAGTGGGTATTTCCAATCAGAAGAGATCTATTGAAGCGAGCATACAAATCCTCCCTGCTTACAATACTTGAGTTCCCATCACAAAGTGTATAAGCTGGACTCTTTTAAAAGAAATTAACCTAAAGATGCACCTCAACCACTGTGCAGTCCATGGAGCTCGACTATTGAGCTGGTCTGAAGTCTCAGTCTCCAAGAGAGTACAGGGCGGATGCTGTGTCCTCAATAACCCATGCATGAATACTTATTGCTATTTCCATTGCCTACTGATGCAGACATGAAACAACATATCCTGAGCAAACTTTACAATGCATGTATTTCTTTTTGTAGCCTTTTACTTCAAGGTGCGTGATGATGTAGCCAATGTTGATTTAGAACCTAAAAATAAACAATCTCTAAGCAAAAGATTTGTTCTGAAATGAACTGAAGAAACTAATCCATTTTTCAAACCAAAATAAGAAATTAATTCATGAAGACAAAAAAAAAAAATCTAATACAAGTTTTATTTCTCCTGTCATCTTCATGTCAAAAGCATCAAAATTCCACAAGCCCCCAGCTCTACTTTTTAACACAGAAAAGATAAGAAATGACTGTTCCAGACAGCCACAGAAGCAAGTAAAAGAGCTGGAAAAATAGCCCCAGCTCCTGAGTTTCAGTGCTCTACCCCTGCATTACACCTGTTGCTTCCAATAGGGTTTGAATTAGTTGGACTTTGAACTGCCCTCCAAAAGGACTTCAAAAAAATTTATCAATAAATCTTTTATCAGCCTTCAATAACAGAATAAACTATATTCCAGTCAGATATATTCAGGGAGTTTTCAAATGCACCGAGCTTGAGTGGCTTTCCTGATATACAGCGGGGTTTGTCAGTGAAAATATGAACCCTACTTGATAAAGTGATCCTCTGTAAACATTGAATAGCTTTATTATTATTTTTTTCATTACACCTTCTTTTTAGAGGGGATGAAGCAATTTAATATATTTGAAAATACGGGATTCAGAAAAACCATTTCTGCCTACTTTGGTACAAAAACATGGGAATTCTAAGCCTAAAGCAAAACAAAGGATGCTGAATTTTTAACCATCTGCATATACCTATGCTGCACGGGCACTTAAGGTCTCTCCATGCAATTTAATTGTGAGATTTCAACTACAACTGCATCAAAAGCATTTTGCCAATTTTATTTAATTTATTGATAAATGCATCTTCCTCCAAAACTGAACATTTTAAAAAGAATTAATTCCTGTGGCTATTTGAATTTTTTAAAAGAAACATTAAACACAAAAAAATGTTCATAGTTTTATTTTCTAACATCTTTTTCAAGAAAAACCTTCAACAGCAATCAAATTACTTTATATCAGCTGTTTAGCTGAAGTTTACTTCATTTACACGATTAACTTTTAAACTGTATGTCTAGAAAGGACTTTGTTTCTGTTGTGAAACAGCAATATAGCCATCTCTTTGAATTTTCCACCTGTAATTTGTATCTAAGCTGCCCAATTAAGAGCCCAGAACCTCGTCCAATCACTGTTTTACTGAATGTCGTCAAAAAAAATATCACATTTAAAATAGTACCATCTTTCCTGGATTTGTCTAGGATAGGGTTAATTTTCACCAGAAACTGGGGGGTGGGGGGGTCCAACCAAGATATACAACCAAACCAGCCAATGGGATTTTCAATACCATACTGATGTCATGCCTGTTAATAAGGGCAGGGGTCACGCCAGGCAGGGCGCACTTCTCCAGCACAGCTCTAGGCTGTCAGTGCAGTTTATATCACTTGCTTTATATACCGTTTCATTATCATTATTATCATTATTATTATTTTTATTATTGTCATTACTGTTGTTTCTTCTCCTCTTACATTGTTATCTTAAGTTCTCCTTATCTCAACCGTGAGGTCTTACCTTTTTCTCCCTATTTTCCTCCCCAGCCCAGCAGGTGGAGACGTGGTGTATATGAGGGAGCTGCCACGTGGTGCTTAGCTCATGATGGAGTCTAAACCACAACACCACTTTCCTAGCATTTTAATTCAGTTTAGTGGCTCTGGACATAAGCTTCTTCTATCTCTTACAAGAGATATGCAGAAGCTATCTGTTGTTGACCTTGTTTAATGCTCTTTCTGACTTCAAAAGGCATTAAATAGGAATTGCAAGCTGTCAGGAGATCACACTTGAAGCATATTCGTGGGTCATGATTCTAGTCAGCCTTTATTGTGAACTTGAGGAGTTATGCCACCAGAATATTGCAGTGACTTATTGCAAACTAGTAGGCTGTGGTTTATGTTCCACTGACCTACCACAGAAGATGCAGGATAGCTATTTATATACCACATATTGGATCATGCCAAACCTCAGATGCTACTTTGCACTTTCTCAAATAGCTTCATGCTTACCATCAATTCCCAGCTTGATCCAGTCTCTGTTTCGTTTTTTCCCCTCTCAAAGCATATTAGAATCTTCAAAGGTAGCCACAACTTCCTGGCATTAGCCATCTTTGAAATAAATAATACCGATCCATGTTATGGACTGTGTGTGTGCCCTTATGTCTTGACCACCTTTGGAACGGGTGACAATTATGTTTGTATCTGTGGTTGAATACAAGGAAGCACATTTCGTATTCCATATGGGATCCTATGATGCATAGAGCTGGAAAGAGAACAGAGATACATCTGGATGCAACTACTGATATTCAGATCCTCTGTTTGCAACTGTTTAGGTCTTTAACTCTCTAGTTAAAAGTGCTCTATTAGTTAGAAACAAACAGGAAGCAATTAAAAATAACTCACTCAAACAACAACAACAACAACAAAAAAAAAAAAAAACACAAAAACCCAAACCAAACAACTTTACTTTCAAGTGCAGTTGTATTCATGTCATTCGCTGTCTAAATACACAGGACTCTCCACCTGAAATTTTCACCATTCAGGCTTTCTGTGGAAAGCAGTCATTCGTATCTTGTATATATAAGAGTGTATGACAAACTTTTGATAATCTTGCTGTGAACTGCATTATCTTCTTTTCAAGAAACAGGTAAAAAAAGATAATTTCTTGAAACAACAAAAGAAAAAGACAACATAACAAGAAGTCTGTCTCTGCTCACCAGCTATCACACAAGTAGTAATCCTTGAGAGCAAGGGTTGTCGTTAACAGTCTTAGCTCAGATTCTTTTCTAAAGCATCCTATTTCTGTAGTCCCCCGTGGATGAAACATAACATGGTAACTTTCTTTGCTAGCAGTGAAGTAATCGAATCGATTATGGTCACTATTGTTATGCTAATTTATCAAGATGGTGGAAAAAAGAAGACTATCAAGGCAGTTACTCCAATTTGGAGTCCTTCTACTGAGAAACATAAGCCTCATGTTAAAAATTCAAGCAAGGCTGGTAGTCTATCTCTTCACTAATGTGATTGTATTTAACTGGCAATGCTCTCAGCTGCAACTGAAATAGTGTCAAAACTTAAGATAGCTTTGAATCTTGAAAGGCATAATATAAAGATAATCTAATAAACTCACTGCAGTTGAAGTTCATTTTTTTTTTTAAGCAAAAGTGTATACGGCCGTGTTTCCTACAGATTGAAGAGAAATATGAGGGGAGAAAGCTTTTTAAATTGTATACATTAATAAGTGGGAGTGCACTTTTCCTCTTTGCTTTTCATGTCATAAGTAGTTGTAATAATAATAATGGTCAAGTTAATTTGTGTATTACCACACAAGCGATATATAATTCAGCCTTTAAATGGGTTGTTGAAATTAAAGGTTTTACGTAGTTACCCTAAACTCTACACTGAAATTAAAACCACCGTGTGCCACTTGTGACCCCTCTGACAAATCAATTTCAGGCTTGACATAATAAGTTACACTGTAGACAGCAAAAAGCTCCATATCCTGTGGGACTGATCACATTGTACTTTGAAAATGAAAAGACTCATCTCTGGTTCCTAATGGTATTATGTGAATACAAAAGCAATAGGCATCAAGCAGGGTGACATCACAGTGTATAGGCAGGAAGGGAGATCATGTTAAGTCATGGAAAGTATAGCAAACTAGCTGCTGAAACTTACACAAAATACCCTTATTACACTATATAAACCAGGTGCTAGTTGTACTTTTAAAATGCAATAAGATGACATAATAAAGTCAAAAAATAAAGAGAACATTAAAAAGAAAAAAATATTGTAGTAGATTATAGGCCTTTGTGAGATGATCAGCAGTATAATTTTTTTTTTTTTTCTGGTGAGATATTCTTTAATAATAATTGTAGGTCTGTGGTGTACATCTGACCACAGACACAAATGCTGCTACTTTGGAAAGTGGCCATCCAAGAAGAGATTTTCTTTATAATATTATCATAGAATCACAGAATACTTTAGGT
>NW_008592641.1:0-4389 GCF_000691845.1 Merops nubicus
CAGCTGCCCAGCCAGCAATGCATCTCTCCCACCTCCTTCATTCTCAGTACCAGACACTCCACCAGTAGTCCCCACTGCAGCACCCCGGGGCTTCACACAACCATCCCTCACACTAGCATCATCAGCCTCGCTCCATCTGCCCAGCTGGCGATCTCACATCCCTCCCAACACCACCTTGTGCCCGAAGAACTCCTCTGGGGCTGCACTTCTGAAGAGAACCATCATATTCCTCCATTTCCACTACTGTCCTCTACTACATGTCCGTACAGTGCCCAGCATCTCAAGGCCCTTATCTCCTTCAGAGCCCCTAGGGGCTGCTATATGGCAAAAAATAGACACAAAGGAAGGGTTGGCGAGCACACAAACATTTGTCAAACCTATCCTTTGACTTTTGGGAAGAGCTGAAAAACGCAGCAGCTTTCAGCTGAAAGGCTCGGGCTGAATATTGCAAGCACGGTGGACGTTTTGTGGATGAGAGTGCTCCCTCCCCTCAAAATATTTGTTTTTGATGTCCACAAAGTAGTATAATGTCATTTAGCGAGGAAAATTCTGGCAGTGGATGCAGAATCTGGCACGGCTACAAGTACTGTAGGTGTTATGATACACACGCAACATGTTTTACAAATAGAAAGCGGTTTCCAGAGTTCTTTAATATATTCTCATTTCCCCCACCTCTGCCCAAAAAAGCTGCAGTTATGAAAATACTGTTGCCTACTGAAATATTAAGCTAGAAATCTGAAGAGAGTTGTTTTTTTTTAAAAAGCTCTCTTTTCAGCTATGCCGCCTTCTCTTTTTTTAAAGTCAGGTATGTTTTTAGCAACTTAAACAGGTTGGGTTACCCACAAGAAGTAGTAATTTTTCCACCTAGCAGATTGAGGTATTCATACCCTCTTTAAACATTTCTAAATTTATTCTCCAGTATTATTCAAATAGAAATATTTGCATGTACACCCTGAATCGGATAAAACCCTTTCAGTACTAACCCATGGGTAGAAACCACACAAATGAAGAAGATTAACAAAATGCACCTTCTTTGAATCCAAAGAGTCTTTAGAAGAAATCCTTCCAAAACTCCATCCTGTCTCAATTGCTTATGAATATGATTTCTTCATTTTATAGGAGAATCCTGCTCAAGAGCAAACCGAGTACCTATACAACACACGAGATACACCCCTTACCTGAACAACTTGCTGGCTAGTAGCCAGATGGGTAAGGAGTTATTGGCCTAATTTACAGGTGGGAGACCAAGGAAAAAAGAGATGGAATGGACTGCTGAAGGCCACCTGAGATACCTGTGCCAGCACCAAGAACCGAGCGGTTTTCTCGCACGCCTCAGTGACAACACCAGGCTTCCTTCCCAAGAACCTGCATCGGCTGCTTCTTGTGAATTTTCAAAGTGCAGAAAGGCTGAGTTTGAACTTTCTCAAGGCTCTGAGGTCACCAGCTTCACTCTCAGGTGAAGTGACCACACTGACTTTCAGGAACAAAAACCCCTTGCAGAGCATTTGGGCACGAGCAATGAGTCACGCTGCTGTTTGTCCACGACTGCCCCATCCAACCTCCCCATCCACAGGAAAGCTCGTCTGCTCTTTTTGTGTGGGTTCTTCCAAACCAGACCTCCACACAAAATCAGAGTGGAGGCACCGACCGGAGCCCACAAGGAGTGTGCCAAGGATGTATCATGCAGCTGTACTAGCATCCTACACCTGAACCAAGAAGCAGAGGTGTGGGGACCTTACTTTCTCTGGGCAGTGCCACAGGACTGTGGGCACATAACAGAGTGGGTAAGCAGGGAATTGAGTGAGTCTTGTGGCTTTGGTCAGTGCTAACTACGCAGTGCTCATCCGTGCAGTGAAGGGATGTCAGAAGTTTCTGCTGGGAGCCTGAGTGCCTGGCCAGATGTCTGCTGGTGACATCCAAAACCTGTGTTCTAACAGCTTCGCAGGTATTTTCACAATGTTTCCGGTTTGTCTCCCATGGCCACGTCCAGGAAATACACTGTTCTCAGTTCACTTTCCTGGGATGGGGGATTAGCAACTAGGCAACGGGTTCCCCATGGGGAGAGCAGCAAGGTGGAGGAACATTGCAGTCTACTGTCAGGTTTGGCAGCCTGTGCTACCCCAAGTGCTGGAGCATCTCAGGGAGCAGGACCTGGAAACTACTGAGGTTTCTCAAGCTTCGTGACCTGTTTATTCCCACAGCCTACAAAAATACCCTGTTCAATCTGATACATCTGCTCCACAGAGAGCAGCCTCTCCAGTTGCAAACAACCATGCTGCCAGCATGGAACATCTCCCAGACATCTTTTAATTGCTACACATGAGGCAACCATGGGGCTTCGTGTAGGTTGTGTTGAGGGAGAAGTTCTCATGCTGCACTGCTCCCGAAGAGGAGACGATGCGGTGCTGAGAACAGGGTCAGCAGTGTGGTACCTACCTGTGCATCAGCTGCAGACCACGACCACAAGGTCTGTCTGCAGCCTGGGGACAAAAACTGAGAGAATAAGTTGGTGCAAATTACAGGAATTACCTAAATAATGCTTGCTAGAAAATTACATCCCAATTCTGCCATCCGTTAGTCTGCAAGCAGCTCCACAGAGAGCAGAGGAGCTCTCACTCAAATAAAATACTGCTCAGCAAAAGGTGGGGCTGAGTGGTTGTGCCTTCAGCATTCCTTACCCATTTGCAAACAGGCTCCCATCTTTAAACTCTATTTAATGGGCCAGATCCTCAAGTGGCCAGTTCCTCTGGGGTGAACTCAACAATGCTGATTTAGGCTAGCTCTGAATTCATGATTTACAAGCATTTGCTGGTAGTTCCCACAGCCTGTTGTCTGTCTCCAGGTTGTCTGCTAAATTCGGCTGCACTGCTTGTGGTATTTCAACCTCCTGCTGCTGCACAGGTGCCCTAAGTCACAGAGTTAGGAATGGTGAGCCCAGCTTTGCAGCACCCATCAAACCACTTGTGAAAGGCTTTTCAACCTCTCTTCCCCCTGAATATCTGACCTGGGAGACGTAACTCTGACCATCAGTCCAGTCTCCAGGTGAGTTGAGTCCCAACCCAGCAGACCACATGGTTAAGTCCTGAGGGACTTAAGCATGTGCTTAAGTTCTCTGCTGGATCAGTGCCTTTCCAACCAGTCCGACTGCTTTGTTAGCAGTGCTGAGCACCAGGGCTCAGCTCCAACAGGAAATAGCAGCTTCCCTTTGAAGTCCTGCCACTGATGTTCACGTAGGTGGGACTTCAAAGAAGAGCCACCGCTTCCCCTCCCAGTATCGGAGGCCCCGGTGTTGGAGAAGCAGTACTGCTGGTTTTAATTGCATTAAGAGATGCTTTAGGGTGGACGATTCAGCCCTTCTCAGAAAAAGGACAACTTGAAAAGGTTCCCACTTGCTGGCAAGAGACCCAAGGAAAGGTTAACTCGCACCCCAAGTACCCTTTAAAACAAAGGTCTGTGGGAAGAAACCTCGCCCCCTTCTGTTAACTGTCCTCCCTAGCACCACTGAAAACGACCTGACACACCTTGTGAGCATCTAGTTCACTCTGGAGCTGTGCTTCTGGCCATCAGAAGGGCCCCTCACCAGCTGGGATGTGGATGTGGAGTGGCCAACCTCAGCTCCCATAATAGAGATCACTGGAAAAACTGCCCTCAACAACAGCTGAACTGAGCCAACAAGAAGAAATACCCCCGAGGTGACCTACATGGCTGATTCTGCTGCTGACTCCACAATCATTCAGAGAAGTTACAGGAGCTCTCATGTCTCTCTTTTATTTGAGAGAAAACAAAGCAGAGAAGTCCACATCCTAACAGGTGTAAATAAACTCAACTGATAGCAAAACGTGGCTCCACCTTTTCTCACTCCAGTCTTGCAGGTTGCCAATATCCAGCTTTTGTCTAAATCTTCTACCAGAAGCAAAATGGTAGAAGAAATAGAGAAAATCCTCAACCAGACCCAAAAGTCAGATGGGAAAGGGATCAGATCCCTAAGACAGAACACGCCAGGAACCAATGAGTACTGGCTACACTGGACAGGCAGCCAATGTGCCCAGGGAACTAGAGAAACAGTGCAGGGTTTACATGGATTTGCAAAGCTCTTCCATGTTCATATTCCTTTATTTTTCTCCTCCCTGGAATTCATTTCATACATCCAGATTCCATACATTTCTACACTGGAAAGCTACCTACACAAGTAGGCATGGATTTTGAAGGAAGATGAGTAATTTTACATCATTTGAGTGCTTTGTGACCTCAGTACACAGGGTTCAGCTAAGCTTTGTTGTTCGGGTCACTGACTTGCCATAACCTGGTCATCTCACCTGGTCATTTTGTGTTTTGTAACTCCACACACAACACTTGCACATTGTTTGTAGAACAACCCGAGTCAGCAGG
>NW_008592641.1:4420-30592 GCF_000691845.1 Merops nubicus
GACAGTGGGGAGTAATAAGAGGAGGAATTTTACCCCAGTAAAACCAGCTAAGCAAAGATGTGCCCCAAAAGCACATGAGAGCTTGATGCCAGACCCTGAGGGGCTGACAGCAACAGCAGCAGTATGGTGTGACAAGACTGGACCTGACCACTCAAATGATCCCAGACCAAACCCTGATGTCTGTCCTGGTGTGAAGAATGACCAAAAAAGCTAAACTGAAACAATTTCTGGCACAGGAAGAAAAAATTATCATGGAAAGTCACTCATGTGCCTTTCAGCAGCACAGCCATGTGGCTATGGCTTTGCTCAACCAACCCAACTGCAGAACAGCTTGCACAGAAATGCTTGAAAAAATATCTCCTTTTAGCAACAGAAAAGTGACTTTTTCAAGACATTTCTCTTAAAGTTTTGATTTTCTACAAAATAAAAAGCCAATGTGCATTTTCAGCCAAAATCATGCAACTATTCCATATTCAGCAGTTTCCCATTAAATATTCTTGGGGTTTAGAAGACTGGGGGGGGGGTTAATTGCTATTTTTTCTGAATATTTAATCAACATTTTCCACTGAGGGAGAAAAAATATTCTGGCCAAGTGTAGGTTTCCTTGTAAGGTTGAGAAGGGCAAGGGGGAGGAGGGGTCGCTGTATTTTTCCTTAAAGACACAAACATTCTCTTATAATTTAAGTCACCGCTGCACTTTTGAGCCTGACAAATTTAGAGGGCTTAAAATCAATCAATAAAGAAAGAGCTTGACCACAAAGGAAGTTCTGGTCAACCCCTTCAGCTTTACATCATAGGCAACATTTATTTTATCACAGCCTTAAAGAATTAAAATAGAAAAATGCATCTTCTTGGAAAACAGCAGTTATTTTCTACCTCTGCTCAGATATTTTTATAAGCCCAGTTCCACCAGCCTCACTCATGTTGAGAATCACCTTACCCCTGCAGGGCAGGCCATTTATTTAGAGGCAAGATATTATGTCCCAAGCAGGACACTAAGATGCCTCCACCCAACAAAAACTCTACTGTGCAGCTGAGCTGGACCAGCCTACAGCCTAGGTCCAAGTCTGGTTTGAAGCGTTACCCATACTGGCTGGATACTGGCCTCTATAAATAAACAGGCAAGAAGGTTTGGAGAAGAGGTGAAGCCTTTCTCATTAGTTGTGAGCAAGGAAGGAAGTTGTACCTTACCAGAGCCTGCGGGAATTCATAACTCCTTCCTTTAATAGCACTGCTGGAGGCAGAGAGGAGCAGGGCAGAGCGGCCTTACAGGAATGGTCCAGCAAATAGCCCAGACAACCTGTGAAATGAAATACTGCACATGAGTAAGGGTGGCAGAACTTGCCTGACAGATTCCTTTCCTGCTGGCTAATCATAACCACAATTTATAGCTCTTTCCATTAAATCCTAGCAAAAGAACACAATGGCACAGAGACTGATTTGAATTTCTGTCTTAGCCCGTATTTGCACAGAAAATTGGTTCTGATAGTTTGTCGTGTCCCCCACCAACATGGTGTTTTTGTTGTTTATACACATCAGCTTCAGCAAAATGTGCACTGTGAAAAGGCTTCTCTGGTCCAGGAGGAAGTTTCTGGTTAAAACACACATAAACAAACCTGTCCAGAGCAGCCAACGGTTTCAGCATTCAGCTGGAGCACAGGAGACATACGTGTGAAGGCCTGATACAGATCAGGGAGTTGAACTTGGATCACCTAAATCCAAGAGGGATATCTTAACCCCCAGGCAGGAGGCTGTTCTTGGATGTTGCTTTTCTGTAGGAGTCATTGCATATTGGACGTAAGTCACAAAATATTTGCTGGTACGAGCGAGACCAATTCTGCAGCCCAGGGGCCAGAACACTGAACCAGAAAGAGCAGGAACATGATGCCGGGTCTCCCATAAGCCAAGCCAGTGACTTGGCTATCTGCTGGTTTATTGTGGTAATAATAAAAAAAAAAAACCCTTCATGGATCCTGTGTCTTTCAAGGGGAATGGAAAAAACTGGAAACCTCACAACATCTTGTGCAACAGGAGACTGTTTCCTACCCGCTGTTGCAGGGGGGAGATCCGCAGCGTTTATCACCTCTTGTCGTCAAAGTCAGAATCTGGCCTGCTGCCTTCCACCCTAATTCAGAATGCACTTTCATCTCTAGTATAAACACCGAGAAATATCAAAAGCCCTGTTGACAGTACTGCTCTCATTTTCTGCTTTAAGAAGTTGCCAAAATGTACAAAATTAAACTCTCCGAGTCACAGTAGGCTGTTTTGTCAGTTTATCCAATCGGTAACGTAATACTATCGTAACCTCTATCATTCTCTCTCTTCTCTTTTTTTTTCCTTCCCCCACTCCCTTTCTTTCTTAACCAAGAATTTCCCCTGGAAGGGAACACAGCACCTCCGAAAATTAAATCACAGCATCAAATTTCAAACCCTCAGATATCAATCAAATATCGTTCTGTTGACGCTGAGGACCTTTACCCCGCAGGACACGCGCTGCTGAGCACTGCCCAGGCCATGGCAGGTAGACTGTGGATATTACTGTGCTACAGGAGCTTCTCTGGGAATTTTCTCTGAAATTTCAGGCGTCAGAAAGAGGTGTGTTTCACTGCCTCTTACCTACTACCACAAAAAGCACGTTTGAGGGCTGGCCCTGTGTCTTTTCCTTTTCTTTCTTGTTCCTTTCAAAGCTAATGAGAAAATCTTGGCCACGAAAAATACAGAATTAGGTCCTTTCTTATTTCGTTAATGAAAACAAGAGCAAAATAAGCAGCACCATTTAACAAACAGAGATTCTGTGGAAAACTTCTAGGAAAACAGGAGCAATGCCAAACGTTTCTCTAGCACTGGAGTTCCTAAGCAGAGAAATACATCCCCACAGTGAGGCATGCATGACATTTGCAAATGGCCTTCTCTTGAAATCAAAGCGTAACGCACGTTACCTCAGTCCACAATTCATTCTTAATCTATTAATGATATGACTCATTAACATATTAGTAGCAGCAGTGGTGTTAATAGGAGTAATACTAATAATACTGTCATTGTAGTGCTAACAGGTTTCAACGTGCTAGTTCTTCTACATGCATATAACCAAGGGATTTGTGATCCAGCATCATAGAGGTGGTGAGACGAGAAGTTTGACGGCCCTACCAGTTACTTCATGGGATGTGTGCTATTATCTCGTGTCATCTCCCTGAGGAATCACAGAAGATCTAAATGTGCAGTCATAAGGATTGTTCAGGTGTAAGATCCATGATGGTATCTTTGCTGGACATGTGATGAAACCCTAAAGAATGGGGTTATTTTTTTAATATTCTTGAAATGTTTCTGTTAGTACTCAGTCAGGCATGAAATGCCTTGTGGGACCTACTGAGCTCTCATAGACACTTGTACTCCACCAGGTTGAAAGAATGCTCTCACCTCAGGGAAACTTTTTATGAAGTCATTTTGCAGAACTTATGGAGAACTACTAGAGAGGAATAGCACAGCCTAAGAAAAGCTGTCGTGCATCTTGCTTTCTACCTTTGATTTCCCTGCTTGGAAATCTCACCTGAAAGGACTTGAGCAATCGGCTGCTAGTTTGAGATTTCCAGAAGCACAGTTGAGGGAAGGTGCCCACATGGCTGAGCCCAGCTGCAAGGCTCAGTAAGCACTGCCACACAGCTAACAAATCCACAGAGCCCAACAAACCTACAGCCCAGTGCTTCCAGAGAAGTGTCAGACTCACGGGGCTTGTATTCTGCAACGGGAAGATGCCTGCACAGGGCGCTTGAAAGTTGTGTGATTTCTGATCATATAGTGCAGACTGTAAGTGAAAACACTGCTCAAAAGATTTGGGGTGAAATCCAGGTTCAGGTTTCAAGTACCCTTAAAAATTTGCTGCTTTAAGAATCCAGCTTTGGGGTCAGGCCCTTCTTTCATTCTAGAAAACAGCCTATGAAAAAAAAACTGGACAGTACCCCTGGCTTCATGCACAGACAAAATCTGCAAGCACAGATCTGCCTCTCCACGTCCATGGTGATGGTGCTGGGGAAAACCAACCTTTCTGTGGTATCTTGCCATGTATCCCTGAATCTGTGGGATCCTAAATCCACACCGCAATGGAAAGTGAGACTGGGCGGGCTGGGAGCCACAGCTCTGGTGGAAAACATCCACAGTAGCATTACATAAGAACAATAAAAAGCAAGACTATAATTACCTTCCTGCTTACCCTCACCGTGCTGCAATGAAGTCTCTGCCATTAACATCTCATCTGCATACAAAGGTAATGCATCTTTGAGTGGATTACTGTAGAGAAAGCACTACTGCTCTCACCAGAAAGAAAAGCTGTATGGTACAAGTCACCTTGACACCAAAATAACTGCATTCACAGGAGGTCTTGTCCTGCTACAATCAGTGGTAAAAAAAAAAATCAATCCAGAATTATTTCCTAACAAAACAAATTGTATCAAGGCAATTTTTCATGTAAACCAGGCCTAAAAATAGCTCTTAAGAGTAGCTGCCAGGAAAATTGCCTAATATTCCAACTCTTCCTCGGTCTCATGGTACCCAGCACAGCTTCTAAAACCACTGTCCTTGCAACGGCACCAGCCAGCCTTGGGGTCTGCCCAGAGACAGACTGGAGGTAGCTGGGGCCATCTGAGCAGTTGTCAATGTTTACCCTCACAACTGGTTTATCTGGGTCCCACCTGCTGGCTTTTCAGAGCCCCTAAACTATTATTATCAAGAAAATTGTATAAACTACTACATGCCCAAGTGAGTAAGTAGACAGGCTCACCCACTGGGAATAGGAAAACAAATTCTCCAAGGCAGATCTCTCCTCCTCCCTTTCCTCAGGCCTACCTTTATTTTTGAAACCAGGATCAAAACCAGGCCAGGTCACTCCATGGCAGGCAGGAGGGACAAGGCTCTGGGATCCTCTGTGCCTGTTTTTAGCCTCTTTCATAGCTTCGTGGAGGTCACCCAGGTAACGGGCAGAAACCTGCTAACTGGGCTTGCTGGAGTAACCTTGCAACCTTGCCATAGCTGCCTGCCTTCCTTCTCCCAGTTCAAGAACCCTCTGCAGTCTCTGCAGGGGTGAAATACACTACTGGGAACACCAGTGTCTCCAACATTTTTGTGAGATCTGCAGAGGTGTGACCTTTACTTTTACAGTGCTTTTGTGGAGCCTCTGCTGCAGAATCTCGTTCCTCTCTAGAGGTGGGGACAGTCTGCCCAACGCTTCCGCGCTGTAAGAACATGGGCTTTTGTATTCGGGCTGCTTTCATGGAGGCTCTTGAGAGGAGAGCTCCTAAATTGAAACCACATTGCCCAGCCTGAGCCAGAGCCTGCTGCATGAGCCCTGTCTACTCACTGAGTTTTTCCAGTGCTGATTGCTTCCCAGTGAAAGCACGGAACAGTGGGGCTCACAGCTCCCAGGAATTTGCCAGCATGGAAACAGAACTTGACTAACTGCTTACAAGCTTCCACTAGAGCTCTGGGACGCTCTTTTGTCTTTCCAGGGTCTTGGTGGGTGCAAAGCGGTCTGAACAACTCTTTGTGTCTGTAGCTGCTACAAGAGAAACACCTTTCCTCTCTTTTTTTTTCAAAAGAGAAGCTGTTGGGACGTGCTCCCCATCTCGCTCTCTTCTGAAAACCCTTTCGGCATCCTTCCGTTTTCTGGTTATTCATTTGTTACCCCTGAAATCTGATTCCTGATCTCAGCCCTCTCTTATCAGCCCCTTTCGCTGGAGAGTTCCAAAGCGAGGGGTTAGTTTTAATCTTTGCACTCCCTCTCTGTCCCCGAGGCCCCGTCCTGCTGGGGGAGGAGGTGAGTGATGGGACTGGCGTTGGTGGGGGAAGGGGCTGCCATCCATTAACTCGCTGTTATCTATCTATTCATCTGCCCGGCAAAACAAAGGTATGATTGTTGCTGCAGCTCCCAGACCTGTGCTGGCTTCACTCCAGCTCCTGTGGGTCACAGGAGCAGAGGAGATATGAGGCATGGCCCAAGCACAGCCCAGCAACCCGAATGCAAGGCGTCCTACCTGGGCTCTGCACCGAGGTCTACAGAAGCACGTCCCTCCCCAGGGCTGGTGCTGAAGCGAGCGGGGTGAGCCCATCCTGGCCGGAGGCTTCCTCCACTTGGGTGTCTAAAATAACACGGGATTGATTCTGCACCACCCCAGCATCTGGCAAACCCGTTTTGGGCTGTGCTCTTGCTTAAGCAATTATATAGGATATAGGGTGCTAGAACATGAGTTCCCTTATCTCTGTTTCCCACATTACACCCTTTCCTAAGGCAAACTGATGCAGCCCCATTGAAGCAGAGGCACTGATTGACACTAGCTGCAGATCTGGCCCCGATTCTGCCCTGCTTTCCCTCTGGGTAGTCATTTACACCTGTTCAGAGTGCAAAAGGCAACCGGCAGCAGCCACGGGAGCTGCGAAGCAGTGAAGTCCCATCCCATCACCTCCGGAGCCTGAGAGGCCACGCGCTGGTCAGTGGCACCGGGCCCAGTTCCCCTTGCATCTAAGCTGGCTTTGGTGTTGCACGTAGGCATCCTCTCTTCAGCTTCTAGCAAAATTCGAGATCGCCACCAAGTCTCATGAAAGAAAAGGTTGTGGCCCAGATCTTAGAAGGTGACTTAATGTAAAGAACTTTCAGTGGCATGATGACACCCTCATGAAATCCAGCAGTGCACTTGTCAGTCCATGTAACGTGGAGCCAAGAAGCAGTCCTGATCCAACGTTACATGGTGAGTGTCTTTTCCCTTCCCTGCATACTCAGCATCCGTAGCAATTTCCCGAAGAGATGAGGTTGTACAAGCCAAACAGGGCTTATTTCCTGAATCATCAAAATAGTGCCAGTTTGCATGAACAACATCAGCTTTCGAACAAAGCTTGCCAATACTGAAAAAAGCCCTTTATTACTGAATGAGACCCCAGATCACAGCAGCTACCTGGCCTTCCTGGATGTCTCTTCAGCCAGCTTTAACCTCACGGTCTAAGAGTCTTCCAGGGACTAGGCAGACCAATCTCCATTCACTGCTCACCATACACTTGCAGAGTTGAAGCTGAACCTTGTCATTTTACTAATCTCAGTGACACCCATCTAGCTTGGCACTATTTGGTGGCCTCAGAAGAATGTGTGCAAACAATGGTCAAGGTGGACAGCCACAAACACACACCTTCACAACCTCCAGTCTTCTTGGAGACCTCCAGGCATGACAGCCATTTCAGGTTTCTTTCCATGGCCATTAAAATCCAGTGAAATGACCGGAAGGAGGCCCCCAGAACCGATTTCAAACAAAATGGATCCACTGTTTAGATCTAAGGCACCACGTTTAGATCTGTGGGTTGCTTTGGGCTTCTAATTTCCATGGAGATTTGCATAGTAAAATACATCACTAGGCTGAGCGAGTACATTGAGCAGTGGCTGTGAGCCAGGAACTAACGAGCTCCACTGCAGCCTGTTCAGCTCTGGACGAGTCACCTGAGCTCCCAAAGTCGCATCTTCCCCATCTCTGAAACGGGGACAGCAATACTTGCCTCACAGGGCTGTTGTGAGGATTAATTAGTTGCTGCTTGTACATCGCTTTGATGATGTTAAGAACTACATGCCTGCTAAGCATTGTTATTGTATCATTGCTGGGAAGATGTTGCAGCGAGGGCTGGATCCTGCCCTTGGAAAAGGACGCGTCTCTCCCCACGTCTTGTAAAACCAGGTGTCGGGCTTGCGCAAGGAGCGTTTATGTAACGCTGGTACCAAACAGCAACGTGCAGCTTGTGCCTTCGACGTTGCCAAACCCCCGGAACAGTAGCCTGCTGGGAGTCACGGGATGCGCCATCCGCCGCAAGCGGCTTTGGGCAGGAGCCCAACTGCAAACTCTGTCTCTTCCCCCACGAGCTGAAATGAGTGACTGTTCCTACCAGGCGCTGCAGCGGTGACCTCGGGTCTCCGCGCTGCGCCACACCAAGCCCGCGGGCACACCCGCCCGGGCGTCAGGAGAGGACACCCCCCGTGGGACAGCCGAGTGCCCTCCTGCCCACGGCAGAACCAGGAGGGCTGCAGCGAGGCGGGGTGGCTGCAGGAGGACACGGATGCCTGCACGAGCACCGGCGGCAGAGGTAAGCTCCCCTTGCCTAAACTCCAGCCCTTCGGCGGGTGCTTCCTGCCCCGGCTGCTCCCCCGAGAGCAAAGCCCTTTCGCCTCCTCAGCATTCGGGCCTAGATAATACAAAATAGTTCACAAAGAAAAGAATTCCACAGACTGCAGCGGGCTACGGCTCAGGATCATTAATAGGCTCAAACGCCAGTATCCAGCCTACTCAAGGAACACGTAGGAGTTATGCACCCAAATTTCAGTGACATTCGGTGGAAGTTGGCCAAATGGCTCCCTTTGATTCCTTTGAAATTTGAGCATAACTGTCATTGTACCTTAGACGTGTGAACTGCTCTGAGAAGTCTCCCATATAGATTAAACTACCATCAAAGAGTTCCACTAAACTGAATTTTATGAAGATGGAGGATTGAGGTGAGGCTGATCAGCAGCAGTATTACCTGAAAAAAAAAACCCACCAAACCCAAACCTAGCACATTTGAAAGGGTTAAAGAAGAAAGTTGTTTGGGTAGACGGTGCACATTAACTATCACTTTCAGCCAGCATGCAATGACTAGTTAGTGGGGCTTATCATCCCCAGCTATGTGAGGAATTACAATAAATGCCTGAAATGCAAGCAGGTTTCCGGCTTAGGTAGGTAAATAATGGAAGTCACTATTTTTGTCTGAGTTGCAAGAATTCCCCACACATGCAGGCTCCCCACCCCCTTGCCACTGTAACCCAGCTAACTCCACTCCCTGCTGCTTGGCAAAATGAAGTCCTTTCATGCATCCACGGGACTTTTGCTTTGTCTGCAGAAGCCCCCGACTCATTATTTCCTTTTTGGTGGAAAGCGAGAGGTTACAGTTTCTACATTCGTTTTAAACACTTCCAGAATGTAATGACCTAAGGATGAGTGGAAAGAGATAGGAGCTGCTCTGAGACTGCACAATTTGTAAGGCAAAAGTAACAAAACAAGCAACCAGAGCATAATTCTGGCGCTGTGAAAGCCAGGTAGCAATCCTCCCGTGCCCTGCAGTGACAGGAGGCTTCCCCTCTGCAGCCATCCTGTGCAGAAAGTACTCTCAAACTACTTGCTCTTTGAGCCACTGTTCTAACAGCCACTGGAGAAAGACTCTGGCTGCCTCTGCAGGATAGAAAAAGGATAAACTTTGGATGGCACTTAGTAGTAAATAGGGAATAAAGTCATTATAGTCTGGGAGTTTATTCTCCTTTAGCCCAAGGCCCTTTTCCCTGCCCTGGCATCCCCAGGCATGTGTGGTGTCTGACCTGGCCTCTCTCCGAGGCCCCGTTGAGGTCTGGAGCCTTCATGCTCTGGCTGCAGGAAACATGGGGCTCCCATCCCAGGAGGGGGATCGGGCTGGGAGCCCCAGCCCTGTAAAGTCCCGTGCTGATCTGGCCAGGCTCCAGGCAAGCCGTGGGAGCCTCAGCCCCTTCTGCTGGTGAAGGCACAAACCGCCTGTGAAGGGCTGCTGGGGGAAGCCCGGCAGAGGCGTGGGGGGACGGTGCCAGGGAAGGGTTAAGGAGTGCCACGGCTGGGAGAGCGGCGTCCTCCCTCTGCCTCTGCTTCACACACGCCGGATTTCTTAGCAAAGTGAACATATTAACACTGGCATGCTCCCACACACCGCCTTGGCTCCCCTCCAGGAAATCACAACCCAGCTATTTGGCACACAGGGCTGCAATTTTATTTACACAATCAACCTCTTGATAAACATAAAACTTACAAAATATACCACGCCCTTAAAATAGAAAAGGAAAAAGGTGGGGGGGAGAACCGCAGTAACCTGACCTCCTCAGTCAGAAGGGCCAACCTGCTTTGATTTGGTACCCCTGTCCCCAGAGAAATCAGGGTCCTGCTCAGGGAGATGCACGGGGACTCTGCGGGACTGGGAGCTGCCAGAGGGACTTGGGCTGACTCAGGCTGCACCTATGGCCCCATCCTCACCTCCTCGCCTGGTGCCCCCACTGCTCCTGGCTGGTGTAGCTGTCCCCTTGAAGGGAAGAGGGCCCCACTTTGCCTGTAACCCCAAAACAGGGGGAGCCAGGCTCCTTTATTGCTCTTAATCCTCTTCTTGGCGTGAATCTTGGCAGAGGAGTCTCTGTGTCTCTACGAACCTGGTAATTTTCAACTCTATGTCCCTTAGTCAATCTAAGCAGCTGCAAGAGGAAGTTGTAGGTTTTATTTTGGGAGGAAAACGTTGCCAATGTCATGTGGCAACCACGTTTTTCTGGAGACATACTCTGCTCTGCCAGAGCACCAGTTAATTCAGCCAAGAAGCAGAGAAGCCTAAACCTTCAGCACTCCCCCAGGGCACCTGCTGCCTTGGGTGAAGTTCTGCCTAAACATCAGATAAAACTGCATCAGCCTTGCAATGAACCGAGGCACAAATATGCATGTTGCTTGTATCTGGGGTCACCTGAACTCAGCTCCACCACCTCCTCCTTCACCCTTTGAGCTCACATTTCTCCACCGACCCTTCAAAGCAAATTGTCTTGCTTGGCTACTTGACAAAAGGCTCACAGCCTCACACCATCGACTCTGTAGGCACTGGAGCCCAGGGTGGCATCCAGTGCAAGCTCTCCAAGAGCCAAAGCTAGTGGTTTTTCTGCTAAGCTCCAAACTGGACACAAGAGGACAAGGAAATGCTCAAACATAGCCTAAATCCCACTCGAGAGAAACTGTATGAGAAAAAAATAATGGGCCAGGGGCATGAAACTGATTTACACTGGCTGAGGATCTGGACAGATCTGCTTTATTCCTTGTAGATAAAAAGATCTGCCTGAGGCTAATAAGCTTTTGATAGTTTGGGAAACAAAGATTGATTCTTTTTTAAATTTTTTTTTTCTTTTTCCCACAAATAGGAAGAAGCACCTTCAAATACCTGAGACACACTGCAATCATTTAGACAGATAAACATCTTGATTCCTAGAGATAACAGGAGCTGAATGGTTGGCCTCAAAACCAAGCATTCATGACAATTTTTGAAACAAGAACATTATTACTCTCTATTTCCACAGCAACTTACATACAACTGCAAAGAAAATCCTTCTCCCTTTGCAGCTAGCAAATGCACTGTAGATGTGCTACCCAAAGCCTTGCTGTAGTTTCTGATCACCCAGAGGTGGATGGGTGGGTGAGTGGGTCCCCTGGGCCATTCAGGACACAGCTCAGGGTCCACGTTGGAGTCCAAGACACTAGTTCCTCTGGATGAACACGTGGCTGACCTCAGTATAAACATGTGAGATGTGGAAGAAGGCCACCTCCCAGGAAAGGACAGGAACACTGGAGAGAAGAGCCAAGGCCAAGGGACGAGTCTGCAGGACTGGGTAGTCTATTCTCATGGCACTAAGGATTTCATTGAAAGGAGAGCAGGGAGTTTCTGAAATAATCTAGTTGCTGCTTGCCAGACATTTTGTTTCTCTTCACAGGCTGGGAAAGAACATTGGTCCACCAAAGCTGATTGCAACTGTGATGGAAATTTCTCAGGCTACCCATTACAAAACAGCTACCATGCCTTCACTCCTCTCTCTTCCTCTCCAAAATGTAGCAGCTGAACTGAGAGCCACCAAGATCTGTCAAGAGAAGATCTAACCCTTCAGGGGCTGCACCTTGTCTCACGTGGTCAAGTCACAGAGGGGTTCTGGGGACACTGCAGGAGACTACTCTAGCCAAGGAGCTTGGGGGTGCCCTCTAATTTTGCAGCATCCATCCCTAAGGGGCTTGCACCCACCACTGTAACAAAACATTTGCAGAGAGTAATTTAGATCTGTCTGCCACATTTTCATCTGCACATGAACAAAAGGCTCCTTTCATATTGTGAATAATTCCTTCAGATACCAGGTGTTGCCTGATTTCTCTTGAATGGGCAACTCTTGCAATTTTATAGTGAGTAGCACTATATAGAAGTGACTTTCCACTAAAATAATTTTCATTCCTATGGATCTCATCTCTGATTTAAAGTCAGTATTTATCCTCTGTGAATGCAAGGACCTGAGTGGTTCTGATACAAAAATCAGAAGGTAACTTTCCCCCAGCTCTGTCTACTAAAATCTCAGGACTCCTAAAGTCAATCTCAAGATTACACTTTTTTTGGATGCTAACATGACTATTGTCATGTAAAAAAGAAACAGCTCTCAGTCTGCAGGCAGTTTGTACAAGAAATGCTATAAACCAGCAAACCAACTGAACTGGTTTGCTGAAAGCATGTTCCACAAAGAGCTTCCTTAGTCCATCTGTTAATTTTACATGGAACACCATTACCTCCAGAAACTGAAGGTCTTGTCAGGAACGAAACACCGACACCAAGTAACCCCAGTACTGTGTAACCACTGAGCACTTTGCTGTCGCTGCCCTTCGGCCCAGGCATGCAGAAGGAAGTGTGCTCCATCTGCAGAGACAACAGCTCATGGGCTATGCTGTTGGCTCTTTGCAGACTCCTGAGCAGCTGCAGCAGCATCAGCAGCTTTTCTAGAGGGCAAAAGTGGGCTGAGAAGAGCCTACAGCTATCAGTCAAACCACCCCAGAAGGATTATACCACTGGCCAACAGCCTAGAGCAGCTCCTCCACCACAGCTCTTTCTGTGGCTAAACAGGGAGACAACAGTGGCAGGATCAAAAGCAGGGAGTACTCGGAGCTCCCCTGAGATTCCCATGTCCTTGCCACCATTTGCAAAGTCAACAGGCTTTGCAAAACTGAGCAGCCATTGGGAGAACACTCTCTGGACCAGCAACCACTGCCCCTGCAGAGTAATGCTGGGATAAGGATAAAATACAAGTGACCTTCTTGCCACCTGACCTTTACACCTCAGGTTGTGTTTGCCCCCTCTCCTCCTCCACTTCTTCCCTCTTAAGACTGCGAAGAAAAGACCAGGGGCAGTCAGAGCCCAAATGAGAAGTATCATGCTTCTGCAAGAAAAGACCTTCAAGTTGAGGGACACTTCCAACAGAAGCACGGATGATTTCTCAGAAATGAGCTCCAAATTAGCCTCATCAAGCCTCTTTCAGAGCCACAGGAGGGCAAGATGCGGAGGAGGACTTCAAGGGTGCTTTCAAACGAACTGAATCAGAGGTTTACCCAACCCCGCTCTGTCAGAAGTTTCTGAATAACGCACCAGCTTGAACCACTGGAAAGAAACAAATAAATGAGCTGGCAACTTTCACAGGGAGGAGCCTTGAAGCCCAGTTCCCAAGACCACGCCAACCAGCTCCGTGTGACAGCATACAGGAATGAAAATAGGTAGGTAACATTAACAGAAATACACTGAAACTTAATAACAGCAGCTTGTCAGGACATGCACTAAAGAGAAATGGCTCATAATAGCTACAGCTTGTATTATGAATGTCTCATAGCCATCTGGCTAACAGAGCTGCCTAAACTCAACCGGTGCTCCCTGTGTGCTCTAAGCCACGCTGCATGCTCTGGAAGAAGACTATTGGGCTGAAGTCCTAACATCTGTATTGAAAAGAGGCATCGTTTCTCTTGCTGGATGAAAATGCCTGAGAATAACACCGCAGCGATGGACAGAGCCACTGAGGAGCTCAGGCTCCTTCTTTGGGGTGAATCAGCCAGGTCTGCTCAGGACAAACAGAGTTATTCCAATTTAGAGCAGCTATAAGATCCCCATTGGATTTGGGCTTTTCTTGGTTCAGCTGCAACTTTCACGTGTCTGTTGGTAGTTTAAAGCAAAGGCCTGGTTTAAAAGAAAAGGTAATCCCCCTGCCTTTCCTCTCCTCATCTGATTCGCATACAAAATGGGCTTATGAACTCAAAATTATGGGAGGGATTCAGGGAGGAGGGAAGGGAGACACAAGAGCTCTTTTATTTTTGCGTCTTATTCACAATGAAAATTGGCAGAGAAGCCAACCACATACATTAACATAGTTTGGGCAGGTTTAACTCTCATGAATACATTTCTGTGGAAAAACTATGTGACTATGGAAAAATCCCCTCTTTTTTTGCCATTTGAAAAGATAACAGGCTTCTATGTGGAACATACCCAGAACCTGCCTGATTCAGAGACATGGAAATACAAAGATGAATAAGGCTGAGTTTCCCATGCTAGGGGCCCCTGGAAACTGAGAGGGGAGGAAGAAGTAAGGAGGCCCATTGACTCAGGAGAAGGACTTTCATCCTACAGGTGAAGGAAGCATTTGAAGGCACCGGTAACATTGCAGGCCTGTTCCAGTGCCCATTTAAGTCACTGGCAAACATCTCGTTGACTTCACTGGGATGTGGGTCAGGGCTAAATAGTTTTAAAATATAATCCAAGGCTATTTCTACATCACTGGGTAATGAGTGGGATTCAAAACACTTCAAGTGTGCCCAGCCCTATGACTTACCTGCTTTCTGTCCACATTTCTGGCTGCTAGCCTGGCTGCTGCTTGGGCTCAAAGTCTCAATATTGCACTGAGGAAGGGCTGAGCTCAGGAGGACGTTTTGGAGGACTGTCCCACACTGAAGTGCACACTAGACTGCACCCATGTCTAAATCAGGTGACCTGGAGGAAAGAAAGCTTTGGGCAAATGTACTGGTGCATCTGCTGCTTTTCTCTCCTCTCCTCCCCTCCTGCACCTCTGTTGCCCCTCTCCAGACTCGGGCTGAGGAGGGCTCACAGTGTGAGCTGGAGGGTTTGCAAAAAGCAGTGGGTGTATCTGCTGGGCAGTGTGCACATTCCTTTGCCTCTTAAGCACACCCGACACCCAAAATCCAGAATTTAAAGCTAGCCCAGCCACAGCAACTTGCACTGGGATCCTCCAACACAACTGCAGCCTGGATGGAGCCTGAAGAGCTCTGCAGCATTTCAGTTACACAAAAACAGTGACCCTGCCTCCTACATCCCTAGTTGCAACCTAGGAGGGATGGCCATTCCCATAAAGACCTCTTGGCCTCTGCTCACTGACTGGTGAGTCAGTCCCAGCCCCACTGCAGTGCTAGATGCACAGCACAGGATGGTAAACCCAGAAGGACTATTTTCTTTTCAATGAACCAGTTTGTTTTATTATTAGTCTATCTGATACAATAGTTTGCATTACAGGTCCTTCATCAGATCGCTTCGGAAGCACGTCATTGCACTAGGCCTTTAACATCTTGCTAATTTGTTTCATAAATTACTAATTGAACTTTTTTAATGACTCACGTTGGTATGGTGAGTCTCACCATACAGAAAACGCCGTGATCTCAGAAGATACGTTGTAGAGTCATCCTCTCCTGCTAAGTAACACAAAATTAAACAGCAGGGTAGGAGCAGGAGGGGGGCATTTTCCTCCAGGATCAGCAGCCCAAGGGCCCTTATCGCTGGGACACACCCAAGTGCCACGTGTCCTGCACCTGTCTGAACGTGGAGCTTCCACTGCTGTAGTGTGTGGAAGAAGAGAGGTGTAGAGACCCACACACTGAGGGCAGAGGGTCTGCAGAGCAGATCAAAAGGGAACGTTCTCCCTCTGGGACAAGTCCATCCATAGTGCTCTGTTGCTTTAATGACACTTAATGCACATGGTCGCTGATGTTATGGCTAAATTGGGCTCCACTGAAGAGATGGAGTTTGGCAGGCATCAGCAAACAGGATTTTTCACAAATTGTCCAGTGTTGACCACTTCCAGCCATACCAAGGGGCTGGCTTTGCCTTTTCCAACACAACTGTCTCCAAACAACCTGGAAATGTCACACCTACCTAGCACTAGCTTGGTAGCTGGCGAAAGGTGACCGAGGATTTCAAGACTAGTTCTTCAAATGCACAATTCTGCTCCTTACTGGGCTAGGCTGGAGAGAGGTCAGCAGGGCTTCAGGCAGATTCCTCTGATTGACCCTTCACTCAATGACCTGCTGTTTTTCCCTAGGAGCAGCCTGCTCACCACTTGCCTTGCAGCAAAGGATGGGTTTTTTCTCACCTGACTGCCAACATTGTTGGTATCTACATCTGCTCAGCCACATTCACCTCCCACCAGAGTTAAGGGAGTGAGTAGGCACTTCTGGGAAGCACATCACCTGGCCTACAGCAGATGCTTCCCCTGGGACAAGATCAGTATCGCTCCCTGACAACTGCGGAGACCGTTTAGCTCTAGATGAGCTGATAGAGCCAGAGGAATCCCATCCCAAGTCAGGGGTCACATGCTGAGCTGCTGCAACAAATTCAAAGCACAGTTATTTTGCACACAGCTGGCCTCCTGTGCATCCTTTGCTCCTTGCCCACCCATTTTGCCTCGTTCCAAGCTGCCTTTTATGACTGACCCTAGGACAGGGAACCCGCTGCTCTTCCTACACCTTCGATAAGCAACAAGAACATGAAGACCACCACGTGTGTTGCTCTAGCACAAAAGCTTGAAGCAGAACTGGTTAGCCAAGTTCTTACATGTAGACATAAAACCCCAACAGGGAGCTCTGCAAACACCTCTGCTGTGTTACCGGCCAGCGTTTCACCCAGCAGACTTCTGAACTTGGAAAGCTATGTGCTTCCCTGGTATAACTACTGGCATATTCCCATTGGATTTGGCACCACTGGTTAACCAAACATCATGCATTAGCTCCTCAGAGAAAGATGTTATTTGTTTTACCCAGACAAGGTTTATCTTGCAGTGGCCATCAACTTTCCATGGAAAGATCACGCTCTGCTACTACACATCAGTCACTGGAGGCAGCTTCTAGACTTTAATATCTCCAAAGGAACAATAATTGCGACCCTTTCAATATTTTATATTTGCAGACAAGCGGAATGAACTCCCTGGGATCAGCAGGTGGTGTATGTTCAGCTGCTCAGAGCACTGTTGGTGCTGCCTGTTCCCAGGGAGGGCAGCTGACATCAGAGGAGCCATGCCCTGTGAATGTACCATTCAGCGGGTAGGAGAGCCCGCAGCTTGGAGGGTAGACATCAAAGTGTTCTCTCACATGCAGATGTTTCCCATGCAGAGGCTGAGAAAAGCGATGGACAAGATTTTGTGAATCCTGTCCTGTGGGTTTTTTCTCCTTTTTCTCCCTCACACCCCCCCATTTCCTTGCCTTTTCTTATGTGAAAGAACAATAACATTAAAAATGATGGGTTATAACCTCAGCCGATATAATTTGGTGTGACTCCACTGACTTCACAGAGCTGTGCTTGTTGACACAAGTTGCAAATTTCCCCCATCAATTTAAATCTATACAGATTTACATCATGGGGAATAGTGTTACATTTTTTTCCATAGCTAATAAATGCCAAAACAACCCCAAACAAACCCTGAAAGACCCTTGACAGCTATTACACTTGCATTTGGAGATAAAGATTTCAGAGGATTCCTTCTCTCAACCTATCTCATGTCTTCATCCCTCACCTCTGTTTATTAGAGGGTCCTCCCAGTGCCACGTGAGCCAGAGCTGAGCTGCATCACTGAGGGCAGTGCCCATGGGAGAAGCCATGGGTGGACCAGCTTGCTGACATGTAGCTCTGTTCCCTTTCTATCTCCCCAAGTAACACTGCAAATACAACACATCCCAAACGTCCCTGAGTCCTGCTGAGGCCAGAGCCCTCTTCACTGCCTCCCAGGCTCACACACTGGGGTGGTGTAGGTAAAAATTCCTGCTTTGTTTGAGAGGGGGCAGCAAGTTCAATGCACAGCTCCCTTTGCCCAAGTGAATTCCTTACCCAGCAAGCTAACAGCTATTTTAAAAAAGTTCTCCTTCCCTTTCATTTCATGAAAAGCTTCAAGAGGCCTTGTTTTCATCTTCCTATGGAACAAAAGCATGTTTCAAAACCTCTCCATTTGCTATTAAATTAAATTCTTGCCTTCCCACATGCCCTAACCAGAAGCACTGTACCACCACATCTGCAGCAGATACTGTTTTGTGCTATGCTCCTGTGCTGCTCTGCAGAGAAACACAATGAGGTTTCACATGACACTACCAAGTGACCTCATGCAAAGTTTCCCTCCTGTAAAGAAGTGCCAATCTACACACAGAGCACACAGGAAGACAGACACTTCCCAGTTTGCTGAGCAGGCTGGAGAGCTCAAACGCTTCTGAAAATTCAACAGCAACAACTCTCTGCTGGCCAATATGCTGACTGAGCTTGATTTTGGGATACACTGAATTATCCTGAACAGCCAGGTGACTTGAGTGCCAAATTCCCTGCCACATTTACTGATTTAATTTGACCACTGAAGTTCTCCAGGCTTTTTTGGAAGCCCCAGTTGTGTTTTCAGGAACCAGTATGTCCAAGACAATCCCACAGGTTGAACATTGTCATTAAAAGCATGACCTGTTCCTGCTTGAGGCAAATGATGGAGTCCCTGCAGGAGTGGTAGTCTCATGTGGTTGTATCCTTCTTCTCAGCAGTGGCTCTGTACTATGAGCAAGACCCAAGACCACTGGAGAAGTCTGAGGCCATGCTAAAAGTCCTACATTTCTTCCAATAAAAGCTGAGTTTGATGCTGCCTAATGACCTGCAAGACATGTTGGGGATACATTTTCTGGATGAATCAAGGAGAGAGCAACCAAGATGATCAGGAGCTAGAGCTCATGGTGAGCAAGGAAAGGCTGAGGCAATTTGATTCATTCAGCCTCTAGAAGGGAAGATGACGGGGAGACCTTACTCCTGTCTCAGCTGCCTCAGAGACAGTACCAAGAAGCCAGAGCCAGGCTCTTTGTGAAGGTGCACAGCTTTCCATACGATCTCCTGCTCTGAGACCAACATTCCCATCCTGTTCCTCCTTCCCCGAGACTGCTAACTAGCTAGAGGTTAGGCTGCCTCTCAGACAGCCCCCATCCCACTTAGCCTGCAGCCTGGGACTTTCTTTCATGAAAAAGGCACTGTAAAGGCTCTGGGCCCTGCGCTGTGATTTACACTTTTTCAGCTCCTGCAGAAAGCCTGCCGTGGATGTGATGATACCATTCAGCTCCGTTTACCTGAGAACTTAAACAAATACCATCGGAGGTTGTTTTTTCCATGTGGGTAAATAGTAGGGGTGGGAGTATTCCTTATGGGAAAGCTGGAACAGTCGCACTCTGTCGGCCTGACATTTCCTGCTGTAATTGAAACTTTTGATGTTAAAAATTCCATTTACACAGTGTCTCTCTAAGCCAGGCGGGGAGAAGGGCAGAGGTGGGAGCAGCGTTAGCACAGTTTCCCCAACTCCCCCACTGCAGCCAGTTAAACTATAGCAGGTGAGATGCGTAGATGTAAGGGGAGGAATATGAGGAAGGAAATACCAGCTGAGTTAGGTAATTTGGGTCAGAGGAAGCCAGGCACAGTTACAGAGGCAGGTACAGATTAAATCGACTTGAGGCTCTAGGTCTCCACGTGTGCCCGTACCCCTGCCCAGGAGGGCAGGGAGAGGTGCACCCACGTGGTCCTCTGCTCACCTGGGATGTGTGTTTGGTACCTCTGGGCCCTGCCTTGAGATGACAGAAAGCCAGCTCCCTCAGAAGTGATGGGGGCCAATGGGGAGAAGCAGCTTGGCCCTCTTGCAAGTTAAAGGATGTTTAGCTGAGCGTCTTTAAGAATCCCACACAATACTACACAACTTAATCCTCAATGAAATCAGCCAAACAGCCAAATTCTACCCCAGATCCCAGCTGCCCTCAGGTGGAAATCCAGGCAGAGGAGCCCACTGCTGCCTGACATAGCTTATCCCAGCACCAGTTCCAGAGCCCACCATAACCTCATGCCTGAGGACCAGCACAAACCGGCTCCCCACTCAAGCCAGCCCAGCAGCCCCAGCCAGTGTGGATTCAGTTTATCCACAGGGCTCCTTCCAGCTGGGGACACAGCTCCTGGGTCCAGAGAGGTTTCACCCAGCTTCTGCCTCAGCTCTGCAGCAGCCTCCAGCTCAAATCCTACCTCTACCTCCAGCTCTGCCCCACCCTGGGAGCTCCTGTCATTCCCAGCCCTCAAGCGAGCCAGATGCTTATCCTCTTCCTCCTCCTCCTCCTACTCCACAAAACCTCAGGCAGACTCTTCAGGGGTGAACAGCAGCAGCAAGAAACATCTGAACGTTGGTACCAACACTGGCCCCAGCTCCCGCTAGCAGTAAATACATTAATAAGACAAAGTACAGGACAAAGTGGAATCCCTGTGAGTAATGGACATAATTACATTAGCTAGTCAAAGTAACTTTATGTTAAGAAATATTTTTGGCATGCCATGAAAAGTTTAAATCCTGTCACACCCCAACAGTTACAAAAGTCAAAGGCAACATAACACAAGCTTTATTTTAACTGTTACACACATTTGCATAAAAATGCTCCTTCGGAATGATAATGCAGCTGTGCTTCCCTGTTTCGTTTTTTGCTGGTTTCCCTTTTGATGCAACTTTCATGCACCCTCAAAGGCACAAACTAGAACAGGAAACAGTTCTGCCTGTGACTCTTTTCTCAGGCACCTTAAAAAATTAAGGCTCAACACTTTGAGCTGCTTTCACATAGCCAAAGAGAAGAGAGTGAAAAAAAAACCCAAGTTCCTCGTCTCACCAATCATTTCTGAAAATCTGGGTTTTCATTGCCAAATATGCCTCTGACCCTCCAGCCATGACAGTGACAGCCACAATAACAAGCTGTTACTTCTCCTAGCAGCCCCTACAAGCAATGGGCAGCATGGGTGAGAAAACTGAAGCTGGATCTACAGGAACAGACATTTCAGAAAGGAAACAAATGAGTTATTTGAACAGCCCTTCAGATTAATTCTCATTCCTAATCCTGTAACTTAAACGACAACTGACTATAAACTAAATCTGCTCCTTGGAGTGCCACAAAAAGTTCGTTCAGGAGCAGAAATAAGAAATACCTGCAGGTCTCAAAAATACTAAAACACAACTTATGCTGCTGACTTCCTCAAACTCTGTCACCAAAGCAGGCAAAACTAAAACTTAAAGTTAGCAGATGCTGCACTTTAATGCTAACTCTAATATACAGACACTTATTTTTATTTAAATATTTCATTTAGGTATTTCTGGAGAAAAGTCTGAATTTCTCCATTTAAAAAGCTACTTTACTCCTAAATTCACTTCATTTTTTTTGAAATAAAGAATTAAAAGTTTCAAAAACTAACACACAAGATATTTTGTTCCAAGTAAAATAATTTGTGATTGCACAATACATTTTATATGAGACAAAATGATTTTTTTTCCCAGGTTTTGACAGAATTAATATCTTGGGGAAAAATTCATTTAGGAAGAGCTAAAACCCCAGAACTACCAGTGATGCCAGTGCCTATCATTTGTTCTTATATCTCCCACCGAGGAATCTGTCATAAGAAAACTTGTAATAGGCGTTCCAGTTTTCCCAGGCAAAGTTGGGATGATGAATTTCACAAAGATCATTTTTTCTACTACAGTGGCGTCAAGAAGCCTCCTAAGACTGTGGCTCGTGAGTGCCCCATTATGCAAAAGCTTGCGCCTCACTTGAAGGGGCTGACAAAAGAGAAACAAAGATGGGAAACCAAAAATTAAGTGACTTGCCTGGTGCCATAGAGCAGAGTGATGGCAGAGGTGCAAAAAGAGTCTGGTTCACCTCAACTCTTCCTTCATCTGACAGAAGCATGTACAGTCAGACTTGCTGGACAAGGCCTTTATTTTGGTTTCCCTCTTAATTTCTGTTTCACAGGCTGGCAGAGTGCTGCAGAACTTCAGCAAGTACAAATGTGATGGTCTCCAGCAGACACCTATGGGGAAGCAAGGAAGATCTTTATCTTGATCTTATATTGATCTTGATTTTTGTCCACCTGGAAGAAAGAAGGACTCCCAGCGTACCATTAGCAGAAGCTACATACCTCAAATTATCTACTATGAGATAAAGAAAAAAAAACCTGAGGCAGAAGAAGAGATAGCAGGTAAATAGAAAGAGAGAACTGTCAGGAACTGATGGCAATACTTAGAGTAAGAGCTGTGGGAGACTCTGGTCTACTGCTATGGGTAAACATTTGTCTGAATGACAGCACATGGCAGAAAATTATGTGAGATGGGCCAGAACTAACTCATGATTGATGAGCCTTGGAAGAGAATGGTGGTTTTGCAACCTTTGATCTTTATAGCCACGCATTATAAAGTGGTTTCAACTTGTAACTAAATTCCTAACATACTCAGCTGTAAAATCCAGACATATCCTGAGTAATAAAACAAATACATAAACTGGAATTTAGGTGAGACACATCTTTTACTGTCACTTAACGTTTGGAACACCTAGAGCTTGTTATAGTAGATTCAACAGGAAAACATAATTTTAAGAGCAGAATGAAGGGATTTTGGCTGGAAACAAGTTAATTGGGCTGTATAGTGTACATAACTGACCCATATCTGGATCACCAGTGCCTCTAAAGAGCACCAGGGAACAGGCACCTTTCAGACAGCTACACACACAGCAACTACACCATGTGATCACGACATACAACTTGTATCACTCTGAATATCAGAGCCACGGGCCCTCTGCAAAAACGTCATCCTGCGAGCTCGGGATACAACCAATAAATCAAGGCAGTTGCACAAGCCACAACTTAGGTGGCATTAATTAGATCAGTGGAAGTTATGATCCAACATAATTATCACTGCTACCCCACCTACGTTTAATTTCGGTGTTTCTTCCTATCTTTCCCCCAGAGGGACAATGGGAGAGTTAAACTACATGCTTCAACAGTGTCAGTCTCCAGAGGCAGCCCGAAAGAGCAATGTTTGGTAATTATATGAGTGCAAGTAAGGGGAAGGGGACTATCCTGAGATGTGATCGGATACCGTACGACAAGGGGAGGAAGAAAGAAATTCACCCTTTCCCCCTTAGAGACCTCACAGCTTTGCAACCATACAAGAGGTCTAGTGTTGGTGCTGCCTGATCTGAGCCTCCTGTCCCTGTTCAGCAAAGTATTTACAGACAGAAGTCACTGTAAGCATATGGAGAGTCTTATCCAAGTAAAACTCACTTCCCAGAGTCTCACATACATATTGAAAATGGCCTGAACGGCTTGGCCCAGAGGAGGGGAAGAAGGGTCAGAGTACTGGGATGGGACTGGCAGCATCTCTCACCACATCCACATCTACTACATCAAGTAGTACAGAACAAGAGGAACAGATACACAGAGAGAAACAACTGGCACTGAGGCTCTGACATTCCCTCCATGCAGTTCCACCTGGTACGTGCTTTACTTCAGACTAGCTGCAGCCTGGTGCTGTCCCGTGCCAGATGCAGTCCTGAAGCACAACCACCAGCTGGGGGGCACCCCAGAGGAAGCGAGTGCATGTCTTCCACGGCAGCTCTGAGACACAAGTGTGCAGTGAAGTGGGGACCACGGGGAGGCTCATTTCAGAAGCACACTGATGATCTCCAGTAAAACACTAACGCAAATGCAGCTCCCTGTGCGGTGCCAACGGGCAGGATTCCACAAGCCCTCCTCTCTGGGGGCCTCGCTTCAGGAGGTGAGAGCCACACAGACACAAATGCAAATGGGAAACCAAGTGGTTGCAGGACTGAGCCCTGAGTGACAGTCCAGGACACAGTGGTGATGACAGTCCATGGCTGAAGAACTACTGCCTTTGACCCGGCTGGAAGGACTTCATACAAAAATGTATCACATCTTTCAGGTCATAGCAGTTCCTTCTGGTTGAAGGCTGCACCATCACAGTGGTTGGAAGACAAAGAGGTTTTCTGCTACAAAATCCCAAAGATGCTCTGGTCTAGCAGGTCAATTGGTTCTCTTCTTCTTTGACCTTTCTTCTGTGCATCTGCTCTTCCCTACGCTTACAATAAAACATTTTCCTTTGACACTGTGCAGGGGTCTGCTTAAAGAGAGCTTGGTGCAATCAGGTGTGTTCCTGGTGAACTGCAGCCTGCAGTACAAAGACACCACTGTTTTTCAGCAGGTCATGCAGTAATGTTCACTCAGCAGAAGAGACCAACAGTATGGCAATACCCACCAACCCCCTGCATTTGCTTGTCATTACAGAAAGGTCAGTAGCTGTGTCTTTCTGAGAACCACGCTTACCTTTGCACAGTCAAAACCCAAACACACACAAACTTCACAGGAAACTCTCATTGACATCCAGAAACCTGCGACACGAAAAATATTAAAGAGCCCACTGTGCTAATCTAATAAAGTTTGTGAAACCCATTTGCCCCCATGGCTGGTTACAGAACCATGGAGATAATCTTTGGTACCTAACAGCAAAAGCTGTCGTGTGCCAGTTTTTTCATGCCTTGCTGCTACAGGAGGCCCTGATTCACACTACTTCATTATCTTTCCTCGTTTTTATAGGCAGCCAGAGGGCATGCTGGATCCTCAGTCTGTTTGTCTGGATCCACTCATTAGTAAATGACGTGTAGTGAGCAATGACATGCACCTGGACATTTAGTCTGAGTAGATTCTTCAACATTCAAATTGGTTGTGCTACTTCAGGGAAAAAAGCAACAGATCTTTCTGAAACATGATTTTTTCTTTACGCTTTTCTATTTCTAGGAGCTGTATCATCAGTGGAACAGAAACCCCAAAAAGCAAGAAGGAAGGAAAGGAAAGAAAAGCTCAAGGCTCCTGCCTATGAAGTGCTGTTAACAATCAGTTTGCTATGAACACGAGGATCCTGTGGCCAAGACCACAGCCACATTATGGTGGCATTCTGAGTGGCAGCATTTACATTTTTGCTGTGTAGCTCGACAAGAAATGCTAGAGAGGTACATGGATATGTAGAAGTTCAGCTGGGAAATTTGCAGCAATGCTGAGTGCAAGCCTGACCTGTTGCTCTGGAAATGGCAAAATGGAAACGACCTAGAAATCTGCTTTTAGGGACCAAGCCTTTAACCCCTCCCTGGTTCTCTTGGTGCTATCACTATGCATAATCTGCTGTTGTAATGGAGTGGGACTGGGACAGATACAGACAAGGCAAGGAGGTATTCCAGCAAAATCCTTCTGCCATACAACCCCTGGAGACCACAGACAACTGGTACAAGAATCACAGAGACACAATCCAACGCAATCCCCTGTGCTACTTTTCCCATCATTAGCTGGGTACTGCAGAGAACGTAGTTAAAAATGTCTTCTAAAATAGCTTTAAGGATTGGAAATCTGATAAGGCAAATACAAGTGGAAAAGCTCCACTGACGTCAGTGAGACTTATATAAGGGAAGATTTTGTAATGGTAAGAGTAATACTGGAACTGAAAAGTCCTGCACACTGAACAAGGAAGTTTTTCAGGTTCACCTCAACACAAGCCACGGATCTGTCCTCAAAACAATTTCCTCCCTGCCCTGCAAATAAAATCTGAACTCAGACTATTTCTGCAAAAATTGTTAGCATGTTGTGTACGATCGCACAAGCATAATTTACTGCAAAGCTACTCTAATAAGCAACTGAGATATGAATATTGAATGATATTTTTAAGGTACATTTTGTATTAATACACATGAGATTTTTAACGAAAAGATGTGACTGGAAAATCCAGTACATTTAGCTAGTCCTGGAACAATATGGTGTGGGAGTCATTCTTCCTTCACATAATTATTCTTTTCAGAACCATCTAGTAAGTTGGTGTGAATTAACACTGGTCATTTGAAATCAATTGAAAAAAAATGGAGCTATGCCAAATTACAACAGTGAAGGATCCAGCCTTTTGACTTCAAGTTATCCTCAGTTAACACTGGTGTAATCAGAAAAAGGCAGCATTTACTTCTCTGCCCAAGGAAAATAGCCTGGGCATTGGCTACTTTCAGAGAACTGCCTGAAAACATTCCACAAACCATGAATTATTCACAGTATTAAACAAATAATTGTGACTAGTAAATAAATATTTGAAAGTAATGGCTGGTTCATACACCATTCAAACATAGTGTAAGGGGGAGATATTCATCATATGAATTGCCCATTAAGAATTATTGGCTCAGCTCTAGTTATAACTGATAAACAGTCATGCGGATAACAAGGCAAGTGTTTGGCAAGCCTCCTGCTTTCCTTCTCAGCAATATGGCTTCCTTTTCAACAGGCACATCAGCTCAGCTATTCATCCCCCTTCCACCAGAGAAACTAACTGCCTTCAGTGCACCTGAGAGGCGAGAGCTGCCGCGCAGTTTCCCCAAGCCCTACTTGTCTGGTTAAATTCCAGGTCAGGCAACAGCCCTCTGACAGAACCACATT
>NW_008592641.1:30623-34825 GCF_000691845.1 Merops nubicus
TTCAATTACCTAAATTATTCTTCACCTCCTGTCCTAAGCATGGGCATATTTTTGATGGCCCGAGCTGGGAAATGTGAATGCAAACTGCTACCAGATGTAGAGAGGAAGAACGATTTCATATCGGAGGCACTAGCCTCCGAGTCAAAAGAGCTGAGTCGCTGCTGTGCCACGGGCTTTCCGTAAGCCACTTAGGCCCAAATCCCCAAAGGTATTTAGGCTTTTAACTCCTGTTCATTTCAGTGAGAGTTAAAAGCCTAAATACCTCGATGGATCGAGGGTTTAGCCTCTGTGGTTATGTCTACACGGCGCAAGGGTATCCATAGTACCGAGAGGGCACATCAGAGCTGGCTCTGAACGGCCTGGCTCGGGTAGAAGAGCAATATCCTGGTGTGGCTCTACCAGCACCAGTTCAGCCAAGGGTGGAATGTAAGCTGATCGTGGAGAGCTCTCCCCACAGCATTGCCAGCTATGGCACGCTCAGAGCTGGCCTGGCTATCTCCACACAGGCTGGGGCCCACCCGCTCACGTCAGGGTTACACTGAATTTGGGTACCAGCCTGCTCTGGGGGACACGGGGGGAAGGAGTGGGTCCCCAAGGAGCCGCGCGGTGCCCGGAGTGCGGCCGGCGGGCAGCACGTAAAGCGCGGGGAGGCGGCGAAAAAAAAGTGGCCCTGCGCTCCCCTTGGCATCCAGCCTCTCAGGGAGCAGCTCCCAGCGGGCACAGAAAGGCAGCAGGGGGCTCTGCAGCAGGCCCCCGTTTAACTGCCCGGCATCCTGCACCTACAGCACCAGTACGAGGGCTGACTGCGCTTCCACAAAGATGCGGAGCAAATGGTTAACGTGCAGTTCCAGGAGTTAAAAAAAGAAAGGCTTTGCTGCTATTCTATTGTCAGTTTTGGCAAGCCGTGCTGGGAAGCCAAACACTGATAACATTGCCTTATTGTGCCTGTAGGTCCCAACCTTAACATGCTACATCTGTATCTTCTGTCTCAAGAAGTTGCTTTCTTTTCATCAAACACATTCCAGAAGTCAACAGTAAAAGCACTGACAAGAGACAGCAGATTGATCCATTAACTCTCACTCACTGCTAACAGTTCCTTGGCTGAAACCGGACCCTGCATTCCACTTGGGAAGATTTGGTAAGTTCAAAATGTAAACACACTTGCAGGATTTGGTTACTGCTCTCCAACGCTCCTGCCCCAGCTTACCAGGAGGTGCTGGGAATCTCTACAGGTGCTGTGCCTCTTGCTTTCCACATGCGTAATGAAGCAACAAACAGGACAGGCCAAACGAGTCCTGTGTGCCTCCTGTTAATGTGGTACCACGTCCTCAGTGCTAATCAATGTGGTTGCAGTGGAGGATATTACAGCATACAGCTCTTTCGAATATGTCTAACAATAATAATCATAAAAAATAATGATAATAATGCACTGTCCCTTTGCCAGCAAAGATGCCATTAAATGAACACGTACTTTCCCTTTGGAGACAGGCCCTTAAGCATCTTACTTTTACCAGGAGATAAAATGCAAGTCTTGCCTGTCGTGGCTTTGAATTTGCTTTGCAAAACCAACCTTTATTTTAAGTTAGACTTATCTAATAATGCTCCTTTGTTGAACTATGATTCTCCATCTGTGTTACAGAAGCATTCGGGGTCTCTGCTCCCAGATCAGCGCTCCAGTGCATCAGTAGCTGCAAGAAACAGAACAAAACGCCCTGTCTCACCCAGCGAGCAAAGCTGCAGAGCCCAGCACGGGCTCGGCTCCTAGTGCGGCTCTCTGTCCCCCTCTACTGACTGCAACAGCCGGTCCCGGGGCTAGTTCCTGCATCCAGGGACTCGGCCTGGGTGCTGTTACCCTTGGAGAGGTGACAACACACCTCCTGAGAGGCGGCGAGATGCTGGCTTATCCTGGGAAGTAGCTGATTTTTCCTGTGCAGCAGCTGGACAAACAGGGTTTTGTCCAAGCGGGCCTCTGAGTTCGGCTTCGGCGTTGCTCACGAAACAGAAAGGGGTTTTTGTGCTGAAAAATTTGTCATGGAGGTAGAACATCACTACAGCATTCCAGCCAACCCTTTCATACTGTGATTCAAGCTGGTGCCTTTGGTGTGCCATCAGAAACGAAATTGTGCTTCCCTTTGATCTGTGAGCCAGATTCTTGCAACAAATGGCATTTTCCAGGATGGTCATCTACTTGAGCTGACACCTTCCTGCTCTTCAAGAGTTCCAATTTTTGATGCAACTGTGGAGCTTCCCAAAGGAAGCCAGCACTTTGCAAAAGAAACACACCTAATCAAAAAGCCACATTTCTCAAAAAACATGCTTTTGGTGCACACCTGAATCTACCTATTACCAGCCTTTGCTTTTTGTGCAGGCCAGGGTACCACACACAGTCCTGCAGCTCCTGAGCAGAACCAGTAGAGACTGCACTGGGTAAATGCCAGGAGGTGTTCCACTGACATCACTGGGATTTCTGCCACTGGATTCAGCACAGGCACCACGATTTCATGCAGGACTCTGCTGCCATTGGACTTGAGGTTGAAGTACACGACTCTTTGCTACCCAGGTCTCTAGGTTTCTACAATGCTGATTTTCCTCCAATCTCACACCAAGTTCTGACTTGTTACAGGGGCCTGTTTGAAAGTTTCATGTTCTTTATGCTTCTCTTCTTCCTTTGGTACTGTACAATCACAGATGCAGTTCCCTGCTCCAGGCAGATCTGTGTACACATCACCCATGTTTACATCTTAACACTTCAGTTTTCTCTCCTTTGTTGTCTCAAGTTTCAAATGCTTTTTTCCCCGTCCCTTGCTTTTCTCTTCTCCATGATCAGGTGTTCTGTATTTAATAACCTGTTGCAGCATAAGTCTATAAACAGATCCCAGCTATCACTGAATATCTAGGGAAAGTGATTTGTTATTATTATGGGTCTGGCAATTTGGTCTAAGTTTCTAGATGATATTGGCCTTCTGGCATGACCATTAAGAAGTCATTCCACTGTTGGATCCAATTCTGCCTGTACAGGGAAACATGCACATTCCAACCACACTCCTAGGGACTAGTGCTGGTTTTGCTGCCTGTCTGTCCAGCAGTGAGGTCTGTACAGAACTAGGAGCATCTCCACAGTAATTCTGGGCAGAGAATACCTATTGCTCAAGTGAATGTGCAACATCCTAATTTGCAGCTGTGACTTTGTCTGTCCTGTAGTCAAAGGCAGGACAGCAACGCGCTGCCCAGCTCAGCTGAGCTGCTTTGGGTCCCTCATGGAGTGGAGACAGTGTTCAGGCAGCAGCTCTTGCATCTGCACGCCGCTCCCCGGGCAGGCTCGTCCAGCCCGCCCTGAGCTCTGCGGAGATTAAAGCCGGCGGTTATCTGACTATCGGCGGCACAATCGCGCCTCCCAGTTGCAGCGCAGGAGCGCGGCCGGTGACCGAGGGACCGCTCCTCTCTCCACGGCTTGTCAGGAGCACGCAGGAGCCGTGAGAGAAGCAGGGGGGCTGGACGGCTCTGCTGAGGAGCTCCTCCCTGCTTGCAGCCTGCCTGTTTTGTTCCAGGGCGGCCGTAGTTTTGGTAGCAGCTCACAAATGCTGTGATATTGCAGCCTCCCCCTTCCCTCCCCATGCTCTGCAAGAGAAGATAGGCTGAGGACTGGGAGAGTTTGAATTTATTTTAGCTGCTCTTTGCATTATGTATCTTAGCGTGAGATGAGCTATCGTGGAGATTTACAAAAACTGAATTACCACCTTTGCCTGCACTGCTACCTGACGTGTCACCAGCTGTGGCCGAGTTACGTGTGAGCAGAACTAGCGTGAAACAGAAATAAAGCCTGTGAGTACGTAAGGCTGCAACTATGGCTCTAGCACAGCTAGAGCATCTACAAAGTCAGAGCCACAGTTATGAGTATGCACCTAATCTGGACACAGCAGTGCAATAATAAGCAAGAGAAAGCCAAGAGCAGATTGGACTCTGCAGTGTTTAGGGGCTATGCCGAAAAGGCCTCTGAAAGCCAGACCCTTTGAGGAAGTCTCAAGCAGCACGCAGAGAACCTCAAATTGCAAACCACTTCTCATAATCTTTGCCTAAATTTGCAAAAGACGGGGCTATAGCTGATGGAAAATCGGCTGCCCTACCACCTGGACCTCATTATTCAGACACATTTCTGAAATGAGAGCTATGAACGAATTAAGTCCAAGCACTTGTGAGTTCCT
>NW_008592641.1:34842-58314 GCF_000691845.1 Merops nubicus
TGCTGACCTGCTACATAACTGCTTGGTGTGACACTCAAAATGGTCCAACAATGTACATGGTAGCAGGGCTGCAGCAAATGCTCAGTGTCTGAGTCTGGCTAAGCAAGCACCAGTTTGGATACTTATTTAAAACTTGTTTGTGTCCCTCAGTCCATGAAGCCAAGGTGAAAATTTTGTTGGAATCATCCATCTCGTGAAGTCTCCAATAATACCTGCATCCAGCTGGGCTAGGAAAACACACAGAGCAACCTTCCATAGCCTCTCCTCATTTTGCCTTCCCAGTTCCAGCTGAGACCCGGAAGAGCAAAGTTTTGCAAGCAGGACCAGCAGTGGGGGAAAGAAAAGTTTGCAAAGCCTTGGTAAATGTATTTGTATGAGCCAGCGTGGAGTGCCTGCCCCTGCGCACACCCAAAGTCCAGCGCCTGGGAGAAGCACAAACAAGTGTAACTGGCTCCACGAATCACCCTTTCTCATGACAGAAAAATACAACTGGGTATGTGCTTGAGCCTCTGCACTTAAGTAATTGAGGAAAATAAGTCACTTTTAATTTTAAAAAGCTCTCAGCTGTGTCCTTAGTAATTAAGGTAGCATGGATGCAATAAATCAGTCCGTGTGCCAACCCACAGAGGTCAAATATAACCAGGCAGCAAATTATAGTAAACATTTATGAATCCCTTGTATATGGCACATGACCCCACCCACTCTTTTTGGCACAGGAGTTTGCTGTTGATTGCACTGGTCCTTCTGGCATTTCATGTCCTCATACAAGTCATACCAAGTAGCCTCCCTGAAATACTGTACCTGAACATGATCAGACTCATTTTAATCATCGTGTGTATTTTGAATAATGACTAACACTCTGAGAGGATGAGAGAAACCAAAATGGTCAGGGAGCTTTTTTTAAAAGAGGAACAAGGAAAATGTTAATCAAGGTTTCTACTTAAGCAACAAGAAACTCGATGCATCCTTCTGCAGAGGAAGGATGGTCTAGTGGCTGAAGCACAGGGGTAGGGTGTAAGACCCTACTAACCCAAAACCCACAGCAGAGTGTCCATGTGATCGGAGTTCTTCAGTTCCCCATCTGTGAAATGGGGATAATTAAAGCTTTCTGCCTCCTGTCCTTTATCTGTCTTGCCCATCTATACCAGAAAACCCTTCACTGAAGGGACTGTCTTTAATTAGGTGTCTCTGTGTGCTTAGCACAATCAGGTGCCAATTTTAGCTGAGGTCCCCAAGCGCTCCTGCGTGGCAAATGGAACAGGCATTTACTGCAGGGTTAATGACCAACTGAGATGACTTGATATTATTATTTCATTTGTACTGCTGTCACACCTAAGAGCACCAGCCAGAGACCTGAGCCTGTTCTATGTTTGCATTTAATGTATACAGAATATAATGACAGTGCCTCTCCCAAACAGCTTGAAATTAAGTTTTCCTCTCCCCTCCCCCACCGCTGACTTGCACCCAGTTTGTTCCAGGGAATGCTTTTCAAATACATCTGCCAGTGTCACAGCTTCAAGTATCTCCCTGTGCCTGTTCAGATTAGATACAGATAACACCTGAGAAGGGCAGATGAGATTCGGATCACAACTAGAAGGAAAGTGAGAAATGTTTTCTACCAAAAGGTTTAAAGAAACAACAACATCTCCTGTGGTTTTGAATGCAGTAATGTCCTGCTGATAATCTTTTTGACAAACGGAAAAAGAAAACCCAAATAAGAAAGACCTAGGAAACAATCTTGTGCTTTGCCTTTGGAAAAGCAATGCATTTCAATGGAATTTCAGAGTCTTGAGAAAAAGCTTTATTTCCCTGTAGAAAACTCTGACCTCAAAATGTCCATCTGCTGCTGTTCTCAATCCTGGTAGCAAAGCAAAGACTTCTCCACACAAGTGCAGTGAGTTTGGGATATGAAATCTACCACCTAACCACAATCTTGACTTCAGTCTAAAGCCCTTGAAGCTCCTATTCCATGTTACAGTCTCTAAGGAATCCCAACACCAGACAGTACATCCTGCATTGGAGGATACTTCAGGTGTTGAAGTACAGTAGAGTGTCTGGTAGGGGATGAAAGAGATGGAGATGTGAAATGTATTGTGTTATGGGCCATTTCCTTTCCCTGTGGTGGCACTGATCCTTAGGAAAAAAACTTCTCAAAGGAGGTTCCTTACCACCTTCAGACGAAAGGACAGGAGCTGGTGTGAATATCTCTTCAGCATCAGCGAGCCTGTTTCATACTCTGCACACACCTGGAGAGCCCTGGAATAGGAGAGAAGCCACCCTTACATCTCTGGTTACCAGAGAAGTTCCTAGAACATGTCTGGGACTGTTCAAAAACTGGCATTTTACCAATAAATTGCAGGCAGCAGGCAGTGAGCCTGTTTCATACTCTGCACACACCTGGAGAGTCCTGGAATAGGAGAGAAGCCACCCTTACATCTCTGGTTACCAGAGAAGTTCCTAGAACATGTCTGGGACTGTTCAAAAACTGGCATTTTACCAATAAATTGCAGGCAGCAGGACCTTGCCATCTTCAAACTGCAGAGAGAGCTTGCAGCCCCATTTGGTTTAGGTAGGCTCCTCACCTTGTGCAGAGATTCACAATGGGGAGAGCACAGACTGAAGAGAAGCCTCAGCCCAACACTATTCAGCTTTTCCTAAGTATCCAGTGATGATACTTAGGAAAAGGAAATCCCTTGTATTTAAAGAGTCAGCCACAAAAAGGGAAAATAATGGTGTGGCCTTCCACCCTGCCCTGCATTAGCACCTCCCTGCTACGAGAACTGCTTTTCAGGCAGGACACCTTCCTGAATATCAAAGTGGATAAAAGCTGGGAAAAGGGAAGACCTGTGAGGAAAGCAAAGAATCCCTTTTAGAAGGGACATCATTGTGCCCATTATATCACAGGATGTTCTCCTACAGGTGTCACCACTTGCTATTCCTCACCCAGTGCTCACCAAAACCTACGTTCCTTGAGCTTGGAATATCACACAAGAGCAGGCCTACATGGGCGTCCTTTTGGAGATGGTCAGCCCCTTGAACTGAAAGATTTGGGTGTGATTCATGAAGTATTCACTGCAGGATTGCACTCACACATAGATGTGCTCACCAGCAGGAAAACCTCCAAGCCCCTCAGGAGATGCCTTCCATGCTCCTTACTCAGGCAAAACTTCTGTTGATTTTGGTCTAAGAAATTATTTTGAAGTTTTACAGAAATAGGCTCTGAGAGAAAATACTGTAAAACATCCAGTATCTTCCTATGATGGACTGCTCAAAGTGCCTCATCATATACTATATATTTGTAGATATACAGCAAATTGTCTAAGAAAGATGCTGGATGTGCCCCCTGAGGATTCAGGTCCTCCTTGCTGCCTTCACTGAGAGCACGATGTGCCAGCATCTGACACAGATTTTAAGAAAGCATGGCAGGCTTCACTGCCACACGTAACATGGGTGACACTCAGACTGGACCACATCATCTTCACAGGGTTATAGGATTTCCTAGACTGCAATCTCTATCTCATGCCATGTGAACCAAGTTAGAATGGTAAAGAATCGCCAGCCCTGTAATCTGGAAATGTCTAAACCAAGTATCTTCCAAATTACCCCAGATGTTTGTCTTTAAAGTTTTCAGGGCAAGTTATGCTCAAGTTCCACAGTAAAATTTGAGAGGCCAGAAGGCAGAAGCCTCTCTGCCAGTTTCGCTTTGAAGACTTTTATGAAGACTCTATATAAATGCAGATATGGGTGTGACAATCTAGGGGGTGATCATCAGAGCTGCTGTTAGAAAAAACAGGGTAGTAAAACTCTAATTCCCACAGCTGCAGAAAATGGAATACAGAAACATAAACCCAAATAATCACCAGTCAAGTAAAACCCCAGAAGGCATTATTTACAAAATCTCATCATTTTTAGCCAGTGGTATAATCTGAGAGGCTTGACTCATGACTTTTTAATGATTTGGGTTAACAATGCTAGTTGACAGTTCTAGTGGCTGAAGTGAGCTGTACTTACCATAAAGTCAATCATGTGTCTACCTGGCAATTAGCCAGGAATCTGAAAATTAACAGCTCATTAAGAAGCCTGTCTGTGACATATTATTCGCATGGACAAGCCCTTGCTTGGGAGCAATCCCTCTGAATCCAGCACATGGAACAAGGGAGAGGGCCAGTATCCAGCACATTGCTTCCACAATGGGGTCTGCTGCTTCCAGCAGAGCAGAGGGCAGCATTTCTGTGGGGAAATCAGTTAGAAACGGGTCCCACTCAGGCTACACCTCTCCCCTTTGAAGGAGAACTAGATTCAGGATTTGTGAAAGGTTCTCAGTCGTCCCAAGGTGTTTTTCTGGAAACCAACCTCATGCCTGCAGCCATTACTGTTACAAATGCTGGCCCTGCTCCACCAGGGCTAGAATGAACCACTGGCAATTTCAACCCCACGTTGAGGAGGGTTTGTTCTCAGCAGGATCATTTGGTGGAGCAGCAGCAATGTTGGCCACAGTTACATAAACAGAAGCAAGTCCAGAGCAGATTATATCTTTTCATTGATTGAAGAGGACTTCTGCAGGATCCAATAGTTTTTCCAGCATTGCTGATTAGAACTGGGCAAGATTTTTCTGTTGAAGGATGTTGGCTTCTTCAACTAACACGATTCAACTGTTGACAAAATTCTGGAGTTTCCACTGAAAACTCAATTTCAATGAAAATCCCAAACCAAAAACTTTGATTGTGCATCAAAAAGTATCTTTGATTAAAAACCAAAACATTATTTCAGACGTTGGATTTCCCCTCTATGTTAGTTCTTGCTTTTCTTTCTCGTTGCACCCGTCTCACAAAAAAAATAAACCTAGATCAAAAATAGCAGAGGAAGGGATTTTTGAATTGTATTTTTCCACACAGAAAAGACATCTCTAAAGCAGTCCTGTTGCTAATACACATGGAGACAAATCAGCATCAGTAACATTGCTAACTTTCAGGAGACGTGGGTATCATTCATCCTGGGATCTCAGAGAACATGCTTTTTACTGGCAGCCAAAGAACTTCAGATGTGGGACAGCAACCTTTGGAATGTATCCATGAAAACTAGATGAAAATTAAAGAAGGGAAGTACTGCAAAAGTAATACTGAATTAAAATCCATTGGACTTGACTCTGGGGCTCAGTTTGAATATCCTGACATGGAATCTCATTTTGAGTTCAAGCCATTCCACTAGTGAACTGTGGGTGCTACTGAGGAAGAGGAAAGGCATTACAGCCTGGCCCACTCTTATTTAGAAATAGAATTGCAATTGTGTATTGAGTTCTTATCTTAGGATGAGGTAATCTGCAGCATGCTGGTGAACGTTTATCAACTGGGCTGGTAAAGCCCCAGGGAATGACAAAGGGGAGAAAGAGTGGGAAGGAGACACATTGGCTATGAAACACTCCTTGCTAGAACAAGAAACAATAGTGTGCTGCACCTGAGAAAGAGAGACACTTCCTGGGACAAGAGACCTTGCTGAGGTACATTACTAAACAGAGATAAGCACGTTTTCAGTGACAGGTTGGGGCATCCAAAACACAGCAGTTTGTGCAGCAGGACACAAGGTCTTGCTAAGGTTTATGTTTAAGGTTTCTAAGGTGAAGTGTGTCTTGCTTCAGATCAGCAAAGTATTTGTTTCTCAGGTAAAACTGTTTAAAGCTTGTTATAGAAAGTAAGCACCAAGCAACTCTTCAATACCACAGACCTGCAAAATCTCTTACAACATCACACACCACTTCAGATTTCACCCCGTGTTTTCCACACAGTTGAATCAGTAATTCTCCAGCCAGAAGCTTATCAAAGCATCACACCTCAATATTTCAGTTCTCTTTTGCTAGCTACTCTTAACTGGCAAATGATAATTTCAGTATTAAAAAAGCAAATTTATTTCAGATCTGCTGCTGGAGTCGAGCTCTCTGTAGGAAGGGGGTCCAAATTCCAAACTCAGAGAAGGACTAAATGCATTCCCACTCAAGCATGCCCAGAAGGGACTTAGGATGGAAGGAGCTGTAAAGCCACAGGGAGAATACGTGAGAGCTACTAGATGATGTTGAAAGCAAGACGAGAAGGGTTTCACACTCAAAGCACCTCTTTTTTTAAAAACAAAAACAAAAACAAAAACCTTTGGCCAGTGCTGGCCAGGAAGCATCACAGAGCAGAACAAGAGCTGACAGCACCTGGAAGGTACATGTGGGGCTTGTACTGCTGCACATCCTCGTTCAGAACCAATTTTGCCTACTACTCCCACTGCCAAATTTTAAAATCTTTGCTTAAATCCTTCACATAATTTCTGTCCAATTTCTGTAACTTCTGTAGAGCCTTCCCATTGACTCAAACAAGCACCAGACTCCTGGTATAGACATAATTTCCAGAGCAGACTAGGGACATCACATGAATTGTTAAATCACTGACACAAGATAAAGGGGTCTGAGTTTTTATAATCCAGTTACCCTGCACTGGGCACCCAGACCTGACAACTACTATTTCACCAGTGATAATATTGTTTAGAAATATGTTCCTGCATTTCCAGCCCTTATTTTGTGCCAGACAGCAGGCTACAAAACCAACATCAGCCTCTGCCAGCTGGTTGAGTAACCCCACAGAAATGTGTACACAAAGTTCCCTACAGCACAACAAATCATTGATTCCCGTGGTGATGTTTAGGACTCTGTCAATCTGGCAGCTCTTCCACAGGCCTGACAAGAAGGAAAATACAGAGTATCTGAGCAGAACTTGTGCTTCTTGTTCATGCAGGTCACCATTGTGCCAGCCACCCAGCCACAGACAAACTCCTGCACCCGCTGCCAGCTCTCCCTACTGCTGAGCTGGACTGCCAGCTAGTGACAAAGGCAGCTACCTTGGCACTCAGAGAGCTTGCTGAATACCACCATCTGCTGGCACAAAACCTGGAGGGAGGCAAGGACAGGAGTGGGGACAGCAGGGAAGCAAGGGGGGGAAAGTGAAAGTGGCCGATTAAAATTAGCAGGAGGAAGATCAAACCAAAGCCACCTACAATAAAACAAAAGGCCAGGCAGGCTTCTCCACAGCCTACACACCCTCAGATCATGCATGCTCATGTCCTGTGTGCCACAGGCCATTACATCTCAAAATCTTTCTTTATTTTAGCCTAAAATCTTGTGTTTGCTTCAGGTACCCAAAAAGGGTGTCTGCCCTTATATGGAAACCACCAAGAGAGGTCTGAAGTTTGTCGGAATGGGTGGTCACCTCCTTCTAGCTGCAGTTCCCCTCCATGCCAGTATCTCAACAGGAGTCATTGCTCAGGCCTGGCTTCCTGCCCTGGGCCTGGCAGGGCTGAGACCAGCATCCCACAACATCTCACAGCCTCTGGACATCTCTGTGCTACAGAGCTTCTCCACAGGCAATAATGCTCACCCTGCTATGGATTTGAGCTAGATAGGAGTTCATCTCCAAGACATGGAAGGCTCCACATGTCATTACCATGCTGCTCAATCATCCACCCACCTCGATGTGGGAGGCTGTTATCACACTGATTGCTGCATGTCCACCTTCCAGGGGGAATACAGAGTCGTCTGCTCACCTAGAGTTATAATTAGAGACAGGCACATACTGTTGCAAAAGAGATTTAATATTCATTTGGATCCTCAACATTAATCTGCTCGTGTGCCAGCCCCCTTTCCATATTTGCTTTCAACAAACATTTTAAGAAGTCAATTTGCTTTAAATCAGTGCTGGGGAATGCTCCTGGGGAAGAAACTCAGCATTCAGAATTGTCTGTATTCCCAACAGAAACCCAATGTTGAGTGTTCTGCTTATCCCACCCCACGTGCTGGGCTGCACTTCAAGAGGCCTCCACTCAGTCCCTGTCTCTGCCAGGCTCCCTCTCTGATCCTGGGCAACTCGAGCAGCCCCCCAGCTTGCCCTGCTCCTGGGCCAGCACAGCTATGCACGAGAGCTCCAGGCTGGCAGCTCAGCCAAGGCCTAACCCTCCAACAGTGGCTGTACAGAGCTGCTCCTCTGAGCCAGCACCAACGTGGCTGGGGCTGGCCCACCACGGGCGAGCCCCAACGTGGCTGTGGCTGCCCAGCACGGGGCAAGCCTACAAATACTTGCTTTTAATTGGGGCTGGCCAGTTCAGGGTCAAACAACAGCGAGGGCTTTCAAATTGCTTTAGTTATCTGATTGAATCTGGATTATCTAGCTCAGGTTAGCAAATCCAAATCAAGAACATACCTGCATTTTTTGCTATGGAGACATCCACCAACCCTAATCTTTCCCACCACATTCAGGTCATAGAGCCTATTGGAAAGCCTTTACCTTTTCTTTTCATCCCTAACTATGCTACAATCTATTCCCTTTCTAGAATACAATGAGCCCTGAAAGTCTACCCCTTCCCCTACAGAAGACCATAAAATATAGATGCTAAATTAAACCAACAGATCTCTGAAGTCCCTGTTTTGGGAGGGCAGGGCTCAGCCACACCAGCTGGTGACTCCATCAGCTCCCAGCAAACGCTGGGTCTGCTGCTATGGGACAAAGGTTGCAGAATTAAGAAATCATGTTCCACTTGGACCTTCTGCTGCTGTGACTCCTTCCTCTCTCTCTCTCTCTCTCTTACCTCTTTCCTCGTTCAGCCTGGCAGCATATCCTTTCCTCTTTTCTACACTGGCCCAGTCCTTTTCCTTCCTGTGTTTCCCTCTCTGATTCCTACCTCATTTTTCAGTCTGCCCTGTGTCCAGCTTATAGCAATGCAAAAAGAGATGGCAGCACATTATCCAAGTATTCTTTCACACTGATGCCAGACCTCATCAGAACCTGTGCCTGGCTGCACTCTGGCTTTCCCTTCTCCTCCATCAAGTCCCAGGATGGAATATGACCTTCAGCCTGCACAATCACACCCCTGTCCTTACACTGCCACTACTCCTCACCTCCATGCTGTCTCCCACTCTCTGGCCTTTGCCTCTCCGTGCTCATCACTCTCTGTGGTTTTCCCACTTCAGTCAGACTCTTCCTCTCTCCTCCTTATTTCTCTTTCTTCACCCTGGGCTGTAAGCCAAATGCCTCAGGTCTGATAGTAATACAGAGAGAAAGAGAGACGGGAAAAAAAGAAAAGAAAAAAAAACCCCACAACTCCAAAGGTCTGCACAGGACCTTTTCCCCAGATGGTCTGGAGACAAGAAAAAAAGAATTCAGACACAGCAAGGACTAGATAGACTTTCTGAGCAAGGAAGAAAGACCAGAAGACATACAGGGCTAATTTCATTCACATTGTACCAATGCAAATTCCTGGTGGTAGGGATTTAGACTGGGATTTTCAAGAGGGCTAAAGCTCATGTTTTTAAAAGCTCTTTACTGACTTAAGAGTCAAAGTCCCATTTTCAAGAGGAAGTTAAGAACAAAAACCCCCTTCTGCAGCTAGCCCTAATTCTACCAGTTAGACTGGCATTCCCAGATCCTGACTGTGCCACCACCTCACTCTCATTGGGAAAGCCCCCAGGATCTCTCAGTGGGTAGACACAGTCTACAGCTCAGTGCCCACCTCTGCCTAACTCCCAGGCTGAATCAGAAATCCGGCAATCGCCCACTGGGTCTGGCTGGCACAGAATGAACACATGCAAGCCTCACCATAACCTGTGCTTAGTGTTGCCCCCCATGACAGGATTAATTGTCCCTTGAACACCTCATTCAAACCCTCATCAGCCAAACTTGGAGCAAGATTTAAATGCAGACTCTTCCACTTTTAGGAGAAAGTGTGGCTGCTGGGTGCAAGGCACCCTGAAGGTCTTGCCATGCTCCTCCTGATGGAGTTCCTTTGCTTTGTGTAAAACACTGGAAGATTTACTGGGGCTGAGAGACACCCAGAAGGATTCCATTGCCTAGAGATCAACCTTTCCTCAGAGGTAGGAAGCTGGTTTTCAAAGCCCAACCTTGAGACTTGAAGAATATTTAGGGAGAGGAAAATGTATCAGATCTCTTCTGCCTTTCTTATGGTTAGTCTTGGTTGGTTTGGTTTGGTTTTGTACGAGACAGGACTTAAGCCTTAATTCTAAGAGAGGATTAATGGCAAGGTGAGGGGCACCTACCTCATTTTGGCAATGCAAGGCAGGATATGAGAGTCCTGTCCTTCCCTCTCACCACGTTTGCTTGGTCTGGGCATGCCCAAGATAACTCAAGAACTCTGGCAACTGTGTGTTCTGTTCTGTACCTGGCTACCTCTCCCCCACCAAAAGTCAGTGGCACTTGCTATCTCCCAAGTCATTTAGGGTACAAATCTCAGTGGTATCTTGGGGCCAGATATTTACATGTCCAAACTGTACTTACATAAAATATTCCTCAGGGAGTTAGGAACACAATCTACCAGTTTTCTCTTGAATTTGTGCCTCTGAGTTCTAGCGAGGCTCTTTGAAAATCCTAGTCTTGCAAATACAGTGAGCAACAAGCAACAAAAGGCTGATTTTGAAAGAGTTGACCATCCCCACTGAAGGACACATTCTCACATGCACCCAGTTCCCTGGCTGATACATCAATGAAATGCCCAGATTTTCAAACAGGCCAAGCACACCCCACCATTCTTCACCACCCTGTATTCTCTTTGGGAAGGGCAGAATTCATCACTGCTTTTCTGAAGTGAGCTTGGTGTTGAGTTCTTTTGAAAATCAGCCCCTGCTATTTACCACTTCTCTGAACAACTCCAATCTTTTAAAATTTGCTGGCCGAAACTGTACCTTTGTCTTGAAGGCAGCCTCATTTTCCTTCCCAGATATCACTTCTGACTTCAGCAGCAGTAAAGGTAGATCAACCAGTTACCTTGAAAATCCCACCCTCTACACTATGTCACAGCAACTCAACACCAATTAAATTTTGGATCTTGGATCTTTTCAACAAAGTGGCAGTTAATGATCTATAGGCAAAGACTGTTTGACAGGCGTGGCTGAAATATAAAGCCACATGTAAAAATCACCATCTTTTCACTTACAGCTTGTGAAGAGAAAGAGGAAAATATGAATCAAATTAGCTATCATTACAAATAGCGGTCTGGAAATGAATCACAGATGTTTTGATGGAGAATGGGCTTTTTCGTAACACAATTCTTCTGAAAAGTGCCCATTCTGCATGAAAAGGATCCTTTTTTCCCCTGAAGAAAGTGATTGTTCAAAATATTCAAGTATTCAAACCATGCACAAAGACATTTCTGCATGCCTTTGCAGTGTTCCATGGGAGCTGGATTGTGTTCATCTAAGCCAAACTCTTTAAATGAATTACATTTCATATGTCATATATCTATCATCTTTAAGGAAGGAGACCACAGAGGATCAGACCAAATAGAAGCCAGGTTCAAAGAAGCTTAAAGAAGTTTAAAGCCAGGTACTATGGCAGCTTTTCCAAACAGAAATATTCTGGTCTGTCACCTTACATTCTCTTGTTATTAATCTTGATTTTTTTTTCTCCACTGTAGTTACAGCTCTTTTCCTTACTCAGTATTTATGCTATACATGAATCAGTAACACTCATGTGATAAGCAGAAAAGGTATTTCATAAAAGTCTGCTATAATATGTACGTTTGGCCAGCAACACTTGAGCCCATGTCCATCTCTGTGGCATAATCCTCCTATTCCTGCCCAATTCAAACAAGAGCTAAGTGTAGGTGAAATTTCCAGAATGTATCCATGCACCCACAAACACAAATCTCCAGCCAGATAAGTGCTGCTTTCTTTCTCCTAAAAAGCAGAGATTTTTTCACTTTTGTGCCCATCCCTCCCACACCTGCTTCCTTCACAAAGCCACAGCTATTATCTGAGGAGAGATAAACTAAACCAAGGTTCAGGACCAACATGTTCTGCACCTACCACTGCTAAAAAGTCTATTAGCTTGTCTCTCACCTAAGCCAGCAAAATGTGGTTTCTTAGGTGGAAGGAATTTCCCTTATTAGACCAACAAGAATCATTTGAAAAAGCAGGTGAGGTTTCAGGACAGCTCGCAAGCCTTTCTACCAGATGTAAAGTAAAGCAGCAGAATCCCAAACTCAATGCAAATTGAAAAAAAAATTGCCTGGAGTTTAATTTAACATGTACCAGTGAGACCATCAATTCAAGACAGTAACTGGTATACATGGGGGAAGTTAGCAGCATAAAATTAAGAGTGGCAAAGTGATAATTTCACAGGATTGGGGAGAAGAAATCACTTATGGCCAGTGGAATATGAAGGTGCTGTAGGTGGGGTAGGAAATTCAAGTGTACCTTAAAACCTTTGATGTTGAACACTTACAGATTTTAGTTCCCAGGCATAGCAATGGAAAGTGTGTTTTTTTCAGTACAAAAACACTTTGATGATTGAGCTGGGAAAGCTCCATGAGACAAACGCTCAGACTGGACCAGTGAATTTTCATGTCTCTTTTCTGGGGGACACACAGAGGGACTCTGACCTCCAGGCACCAGTGAAGTCAACAGGAAAGCACAGGCTTGTCCAAATTCCCTTGCTGACACAAGGAAGAAGATGCCTGTTCTCCTCTAACACGTAACGTGGCTGTAGCATGAGAAATCCTCATGGTTCCTGATGCCTCCAGAGGAGGAGTGCTACCCCTACAGCCACTCCAAACAGAGAACAAGAACAGTGCATAACGTGGCATGACTCCTTCCAAAGCTCTTCTAAATCACGTAAAACAGAGAAGTGGTCAAGTGCAGAACAGAGCCAGGCTCAATGTGTTCAAATAAGAACCAAAGCCAGCCCTGTTCTACGCTGTATTGTTCAGGCTTGCCTCTAGGCACATGGGGAAAAATGTTTACTAAATAACTCCAATGCTTAGCAGTGAAAGGCAGTTTATTTCAAAATGAATTTTCTGCAAGCAGACACATGCCAACAGGGAAGGTAAAGGTCATCAAATTATTCCAGGTACCGAGTCGTCCGTGCTGTTCTGCAGCCTCCATTTCACCAAGAATGAGCCACCTAAAAAGCCAAACCAAACAGATTCCTCTTTCCAAAACAGAAGGAGAAACCAGAAAGCGTGCTGACCTGCATTATGGGATGGCACAGAGGGGACTCATGGCTCCAGCCCCATGTTCTAACCATGCAGGAGGGCACTGCCCCTTTAGCACTCAATTTTAGGGCCCACGATCCGAGTTCGAGCCTCACTCTGCCAGGTGAGTAGACATTTGAAAAGCACCTGACCAGAAGAACTAGATGAAGAATACCTCCCTCTGGCCTGCTTTAATTTTCATACTTCAAGCAAGATGCTTCAGCACACTCAAGCCTTAAGCCAGACTCAGAAACAAAATAAAAAATAAGATGCAAATTCCCTCCCATCTCCTCCCTAGTCTTTGCCAAATCAATTGTAGTGTTCATAGCTGACTTAACTGAATTTTCTTTTAAAAGTAAAAACAAACCAAACTTAAAACAATACATCACAACTGACTGATTACTGCGAAAGATTTTCACTTCAAGTAAATGTCTCATTCTTTTGGAAAAACACCTCTCAAAAAAAAAATGCCTGCTCTGCTTTGCGAGGATCCCACATCTTGCCAATCAGACTGAAATACCTGCACCTCTAAGTCACTCTAGAAAACAGAAGTAAGGTGCTTTTTCAAACATTGTTCTCTCATATCAGATCACCTACCATGACAGTTGGAGCTTGGAACTAATTCCGGGCAAACCTCAGGAAGGGCTGGAAACATCTATAAGGTACAATATGTACCTGCCAACTGCACTATATCCAACTAAAGTCTACAGCCATTTTAAGTTATCTACTGCCTTAGTCCTCTACTACCTGTACTTCTGCATTTTTTACCAGCTGCAGCTAAATCTCAAAGACTTTATTTAAAAAAAGGTAGTACTTACAGCACACTCGACCTTTCAACCACATGTTGCTGAGCAACTTGTTACCATTCTAAGCAGAATGATCAAACACTCTAATTCCTAAGATAAACAAAAGCATGCTGAAGTGACATATTTCAAAATCTTCTGTTGTTTGGAATAATCACCTTTGGTGGAAAAAGCAGTGATCCAAATCCCTGCTAGTAATAAGCAGGAACGTTGCCCGAGTATTATCAGTGATCCTGCAGCTACCATCCTAAAATGCCTATAATTAACTACTGCCAAAATCAACACTGCTTACCCATCCACAGAATATTCCCAACAACTGCAAGTTTGTTCCTGACTTCAATATCCCTTTTAGTGTGAGAAGAAATTACCACACTGATTTATTCAGAAGATGTGCTTCCTGTGGGTAATCAAAGCCTTTGTAAGCATCTGCCGTTTCAGTTGCTTCATTTCTGCCACTGTTAGTGCTGGGGAATGCACGTGTAGAAAAAGGAGCCAGCTGCATTCTCCTGGTTGTGCATCCTCACACAGAGTCATTCCCACCAGTTACAGCCAAGCTGATCCATGCTGTGGTGGGCCCCAGGGGTACCAGGCACGACCAGAGCACTGCACAAGCATGCAGCAGAGGAGAGTCCCTGCCCTGAGGAGCATACATTCCACGCGCACAAGGAGCGGCAGATGCGGCAAGGCACAGTCACTCCTGAAACATCTGGCAGCAGCAAGCTGAGAAGGAAGAGCTTCTTGTGAGGGAGTTTTCTAAGCTTTGTCAGCTTCAAATAGCCTCCTCCCTAAGATATGTGGGTGGCAGGTTAAAAGCCACAGCTCTAGAACCCAGAACTTCTCCTTTCGTGGACACCATTGCAAATCATGATGACACTTGGGAAACACTGCAGAGGAAAACCCAAACTAAGATTAGTTGCTACTGGCAGGGCAAGGACCTCCAGCCAACAAGCAGCTCCTGTGGGACTCCCCTTTCTAGCTGGGACTAGACAACCTGATGTTTCAGCCCTTTGGAAGATGCAAAGCAGAAGGACTGTTTTTGCATGTGTAAAGCCAGGACACTCTTGCACAATAAAGCTGCCCTCATGTGGACTAGACTCAAAGAAAGATGCCAGTGAAAGCCACTCCACTTATTTAGTGGATTTGAATTAGAAGAAGAGTTTAGAAAGATCATTTGCTTTTCTCCAGACACAAGACTACATAATGTCTTTTAACACCACACCCCTTAAATCTTCTTTAAAGGCTGCTACTTCTGCTGAGTTTACAGGAGCTGTGCACTCGGCTGCTTTCCTGTACATGAAACTCACCCTAAATGCAGTGGGGAGATATTTGCCTGTGAGCTCCTGGGAGGCAGCGTTTGCTGTTCTCACTTGCTGTCTCTTGACGTGAAGAAAAATTAATTTCTCCCCAAACTGGAGAAAACAGCATTGTGCATACATTGGTACAGAACAAATACTGAAGAAAAGGGAGGTGTTCTTCCACAGTCTAGAGGCAGAACTAACATCCCTTGGATAGAATGGCACCCAAGGGACACTGCCAGCTCCTCAGTGTTCAATAGGGGACTCTGGTAGCTGCTTATGGCTTTCAATGCTCAGCCTTGCAATTGGGTCATGCTGATGGAGGCACCTTTCAGGTGCAGGTAGTGAGCTGTAGAAAGGCACTGAGGGAGAAGCTGGGCTGGACTGACTTACCTTCCATCCTAAGTGTGACTACCCCAAATAAAGTGGGAGCCCATATTCTAACCCTCATTTTGAGTAAGGTCTCTCCCTGCTGACAGAAGCTCTAAGGTCACTGCAGGGTTTTGCATGGAACAGAGAGAAGATAAAGTACAACCACCTCCTAAAAGCCCAGCCTGACTGTGCAGTGAAGGCACAGGCTGTAGATCAAAGCTGCCATGATAAAAGAGCTTGAACGTTTCAGAGCCTGCAAAGCAACACTTGATTTTTTTGGAAATCTAAATCTGACAAAGTGTGTCATCTTTCCACCAGCAAGGCTCCTGAGAACACAGCTGCAAATGGATGTCCTACAAGCAATCAACTGTGGATCTCCCCAAAAAGGAAGCTCCAACGAGCTTCTCAGATCTCTCTTCAACTTCTACTCAACTATAAAGAACAACAAAATTACAGAAGCAGGAAACCACGCTTCCTACTCTTTCATGAAAATCCTTTGAAACTCCTCCACTAAAGCCAAGATTTAAATAGTTTCCTAGTTATAAAATAATCTCTGCTTGTTTTCATCAGCATGCCAGTTTCAGGCTCTTGGAAAACTCTTCTCTCCCCTCAAGCAAACACATACCCACATACAGTTACTGAGATTCATTAGCCTAGATTCTTGAGCTTCTGTTTGCTACAGGAAGCTCTTCCAGTGCTGCCCAGATGGGTAGAAAAGGAAGGACACCTCAGGAGATCTGAGTCAATGAGTGAAGCAGGACTCAGGAGATGCAAATGTACAGTTTGATTTTGTCTCAGGGTACCTGTGTAATCCTGAACAGGTCATGGAGAACCCTGTTCTGCCTTAGTTCTCCAGCTACAAAATGGAGTGAGTGGTAGCTCTCTGCCTCAGAGTTGGCCTGTGGTGCTGGAATCATGAAGGCTCAGCTATTGTGAGGCTGCAGTGCCCATAAATATTTAAAGAGAATGAAAGAAGGAGGGAGGGAAAAGAGGGGGGTTTAATCCACTTCAGATTTACTTTTTTCACTATGAGTACAAGTATGGCATTGGTAAAACCAAGTAACCTGATCTTCCTGCAATGATGCCACAACAGGCAATGCTAATCATAGCACAAAGGCAGCTGAGTGTAGACATGTGTTTCTTTTTGGCACTGTCTGTTCTGTTGGTTGTCACACACCACCAGGAGCTGAATGAGTCAAGACACAGAAAAGAAAAAATCCCATCAACACAACACCACTCAGTTTGCCAGTTACTTTCATGAACTCTTCAAGTAAGCCCCAGGTTCTCTAAGTCTTCAAGGTGTGGACCTAACATGTTTGCAGATGCTTCCTCTTTGCTCACAGTAGAGCTGGAACTTGACACCTGGTAGCATAAGCAATAGGAGGCCAGAAATGACTGGAATGAAGCTTGATACTCACGTGGATCAGTACTGACTACACGCCGCAGCCCATCCTGTAATGGACCCTGAAAAGGGTCACACCTTCCATCTCTAGCATCAAAATTAGCAGCAAAGCCTGCCTCTAACATAATCCAGATGTTCTGGGAAGCCAGCTGCAGGTGTGGACAGTTACCTCACCTCACATCCTCAAGTGATGTGAACTAGTGCTGAACTTCCAGCCCTTAGCTATGGAGTGCCAGGAGCTAACCATGCAGGGAGGGGTGGGAGTGGGGGCACCAACTGTCACAGGCAGCTCAGGCCAGGGCCAGAACTGACCTTACTGACCAGGTGTTCCTCCCAGCTGCCTTGTGGCAGCACATTTCTCTTTGGTGACCCAGCCTGAAGAAGGATAAGAAATCTGCAACTGCCTTTCATTGAAGAGCTACCTGGAAGGCAGCCGAACACTCACATAGGTCTCCTTAGTAGTTATGAAGTAAATGTTATTTTGCAGAAAGCATAAAACCAACAAACATAATGACTCTTTTTGGGAGCAGTGTGCCTCTCCATTTTTCACCCGATGCCAGATGTGCAGAGCTTTTCTTTTTGGTAGTACAATACCCAGCATTTCAAGCCCCCAGAGTGACAATGTTTATTGTCTGCCAGATGGACTGGGACATGTATACTGTTTGTAATGGGATTATGCAAGTTGTCTATTGTTTGAAAAATAATCTGAGTATTATCCTCTGTACCCCTTTAATGGGTTTCCCTTTTATACAAATTAGGAAGTATAATTTTTCTTTTTAAATGCTTGCTGTAGATATCTGCTTTCAGCTTTACAAATGACATATTTAGCCATGTGCTTCAACAATATTAAGGGAAAACAAGATATTTTTTGTGGGGAATGAAAGCACAAACTCCATATTACTGTATGGAACAACACATTCTAACTCTGATCACATACCTGTATTTCTCAACGTCCCAGAAAAAATGAACACTGTCTGACACTGCAGTTGCTGTGTGTTACAGCTCTTAGCCCCAGAGCAGGAAACAACTACTTTTTTGGAGAACACCTCACTTTAGGTACATGTTTGCAGTTCCTGAAGCCAATTAAATGGTGCTTCAATGATTATCTCAAGTGCAAATTGTGCAGCTCACCTAATCTTTTCATTATTTTTTTTTTGCAGTTACTGACACTTGGAAGAATTTGATGGGTTTTAAATACAGACATCTTCCAAATTAGGTGATTCCTCACTACTTGATGGGCAATGGTATATCAGATTTTTATATTCCTGCCAGTCACCAAGAAATTGTGACTGCATAAATTGAACTACACATCTTAAAAAAGCAAAACTCAGTGTGACTACTGCTGCTCCTCTACTTATGCCCACTGGTGTCGCCCATCTGTCAAAGCTCTGCCCATTTTACACTCACTTTTCACTTTGAAAGCCACTGACACTTCACTCAGCAGTGAACACAGACCATGCACTGGGATACAACTTTAGTGCCACAAGTGCCAAGCAGGGCAGATCTACGTCTTACACTGCACACCCAGATTTTGGGTGGGATCAAATGGTTTATGCCATTAGCCCCTGGGGCTGCTTTTAACTTCTGAAATTCAGTGTTGTTTGGCAATTAGTGCTTCAGAGGACTCCCAAGGCTCACTAAAGAAAAGACTAAAACTCCTGCAGATTGCCATTGGGTTTAGACCAAGTCTTCAGGAGCCATTTATCTTCTTACACTGTCACTGCTGCAGAAATTAGCTAGTGCTCTTTGCTATGAGTTCCCAGATTCAAGCTCTGTCCTCTGCAGACACCACTGGGAACCCCTGTAAGACCCCCTTTCAATATGCAAAGGCCCTCAAGCTCTGCCCTTCAAGGCATGGCAGGAGCCAAGGACACTGGGTGAAGCTTTCACCTGTAGAGCCTGCTATCCTACACCAGAAAAGCAGCATCAGCCTGAAGGTAAGAGGGTTGGAATGTCACTGTCACTCCTATAACTAATGTGACACTCCTAAATAAGCATGAACGAGCATTGAAATGGTGCAAGCCAGACATTTTAACCACTCACTCAGAACCAAATCAGCAATATAAACTCTTCCCTTTCCCCTCACCCAGCCATGAGCAATCACAGCTCAGATGCCACCAGTACTTCAGTGGCAAACACAATCCTATCATAACCATGCTGGGATACTGCAGAGCAAAATCAGTTGCAAAAGAACATATGTAGATATGTTGGTGTTAACACGATTCCTTAACCAAAGCAGCTGTAACATGACTGAAATAAGAGTGAGTTTCTCTGGGATAAAGGTATTACAAGGGAGAACAAGAATGAATAGTGGCCTGTAGCCACTTTTAGTGAGGTAAAATGTGGAATATTACCTGATTTAAAATCATGAAATTGAAGGGAATTAACTGATGGACATTTTTCAGTTCCTCTCCAGCTAAGAGGAACGAAAGGATTTGATAAGCTATGGAAACTCACTTACAAAAACCACAGCACTAATTCTTGTGATAAGCAAGCAGTTACTTTTCTTGAAAGAGTTCATTGTTCACAAGTAATTTAAGGACAAATTCCAATTCAGGAAAATACATTTCATATCAAAATTTAATACAACAACCAAGAGTGACAGGAAATTCAGGGCAGCGGGATTATTATATTTTTTTAGGTCCAATTCTTGAGGTCTATTTTTAATGTTGCTTCATAAAAAATGTTGCTTCAGTCCAACATTTTTGAAGCTGCGATTTGCCAGTGGTTTGGCTCTTTGGGGAGAGGGGGGAATGAAAGCATTCTTGGCTTGGCAGAAGGTATGAACTTGTTCTTGCATTTGACCTCCCCTGTACAGCAGGGATCCCAGTAGTGGTGCAGCAGAGGTTCCCTGAGCACACGCCTGAGCAGAGCTCTGCTGTGTGATGTGTTGCATAACGGTGTTGAGTACTTTGTGTTGGCACTCATCTCAACATCTCCATCTTTCTTCCTCTCCCATGTTCCCCAAATAGTGCTCAGGACTTTTTAAGATGTTGACTTTCTGTCTTTTTATTTCATTTTGGGTGAGCTTTAAAAAGTCCTGTGTTTTCCAGGTTTCCTCTATGATAATTTATAATTGGAAAATTAAATTCTCCTGTGGCTCCCAGAGCTCATGCGTTAAGAAGGACCAGGACAGCCATTTAAACCTGAAATAAGAAATGTATGGCTGACTCATCCTTGGTTTATTCTGCTAGAGTCTGCACACTGAAGAATTTTGGGTCCTAGTGAGCTGAAGGCAGCTGACTGAGGGAACCTGTAACACCCCAGAATCACAGTCCCAGGCTGCATGCTGGCACTTGCCAGAAGAAGACTGACCATGCTCAGCCCAGTGCAGAGGCTCTTCCCTCACTCAGGATGTCAACACCCTCAGGACCAGTGCCACCAGCTCAGGCTCTTCCCATTGCCCAGCAGTTTGGCAGAGCCCTCTTGGAGCTACATAATCAAGCTCTTATTTCCCTGCTAGCTTCATGATGACTACGTTTCTCCCAGCCTGTTCCTCACTTGCTCATTTTGCCTCTCCATTTTCTACCATGCCTTTAGTAAAGGTTAAGCCAGTTTAAAGCTGTCAAGAGGCAGCATTCAGTCATCCAAGAGCCTGATTGTGTCTGCTCGTCCTCAGAATGGGCAGAGAAAAGCCAGCAGCAATGGAAGCCTTCCCATGCACTGCCCCACCCTGGATGCCAGGTACCTTGACCTGCAGGTCTTCTCCCACAAGGACATGAGGATACTTCATTATCTTGTAGCATCATTAGGTTACTTGGTGAAAGCTACACTGTCAAACAAGGGTGGGTCTGTCAAATGCTGCCAGCTGGAATGAGATCATGGCCAATGAGACAGCCCAGAGACATTTTGTTTTCACCTAGGCTTCAAAGGCCACATTGCTTCCAGCCAAAGACCAAAGTCTACTTGCTTCACCTAAATGACCTACAGATGAGGTACTTTGCATTTTATTATTGAACCTCTCACCCAACCATTGTCCAGTCCCTATTTTTCCCTTTAACTGTGCAACTGGATATCCCAAATAAGTTAAAACACAGTGCCTGAGAGTCATGCAGTGCTGACTTTCCACTGCTCTAAAGGCAAATCCTGCAGTCATAGAAATATTTCTGAGCTCCAGCTCAATGAACAGGCCCTTCATGAGAGTACAAAAATAACTGAGCCACACAGCAAGACCCTTCACATTGCTGGAGAGGTGCAAAGGGTGTGCATGGTAAATAACAATGGGGTTCACAACTTCTGTGCACGCTCTTGTTTTCAGTTACACTGAAATTTGTTTCAGCTTTAAAGTGAAGCTTGAACCGATGCCAGATTATATTTTTTCCTTCAATCACAGCACATTCCAGATTTTCAGTGAACAACAGTTACCCTTCTTAATTCTCAGCCTACCCCTTTTAAAAGGATACAGAAGAGGAGCTCAGATTCAGGATCAGGTTTTGTGGAGACAACCTGATCTCTTGCAATGAGCACAGGTGCTTCTCCACTGAAGTATTAATCAAAGTCCCATAGGACCATTTCATTATGTCACTATGGCAAGCAGTCAGCTGGGGGGTTTCTTCAGAAGCTCATGAGTTCATTCTGTTTCTTTACAGCCAACATAATGACTCTCCAGCAAATAGGAAGAGTTGGCAGCTGTGATGTTGAGATGATGTAATTGTACACAGTGGTGATGTGAGGTTTTTCTTGGTTCCTAGAAGCCAATATTGCAGAGGTAATCATAATAACAACAGTATTTGCTTAAAATTTTTGGACAAGAAAGGAGACCAAGTTTCTTGCAAAAATGAACAGTGATCATAGAGAGTGAAAGGTCAGAAATTGGCTGTCAGAATTGGAAAGAGTCAGGGCCAGGATCTGGCACAGAAAATGAGGGGAGCACGCAGTGCAAAGAGCCATTTTCACTGCACCAACACACATAGCTTTATATTCTGAGTACCCTCAGCTACTTCCCTCTCCACACCTCCTCTCTAACAGCTGGTTATCTGCTTAGTTTTGCCATGGGAAAAGTGATGGTATGGAATTATTTACTAGTAGCAGGCTCCCCTAGAGTAAATACATGGCACTGTATACCTTGGCAAAAGGGGATGGACACTTTACACTGAATCCATGGTCAAAGAAACAGCCTTCTGGGGTGAATTTACTGAAAAATAACTACTAAAAAAAGAGCCATGTTTCTTTTCTCTACAGCTAAAGAGAATGGTCTTGAAGGACTGGGCATGCTGAGCAACTGGATAATGCAAATATCTGGACACCCAAGCTCTGGGAGGCATCAGGAGTTTTGTATCTTGTAGTACCACCATCCTTCTTTACTTCCTAGGTTTGAAACACAAGAAGCTGCTGTTTTTAAGTGGGACAAGCAGGCACTCTGCAGCTCTGCTCTAAGTTTCCCACTCTGTTTTGCTGGTGGAGTTTGATTCTGGAATATTAGAGATGGACTCAGCAACTTGGCCAACTTAAAAAAAAAAAAATAAACAGCGGTTACTTTACCAACCCTTAATAAAGTAACCAGGAAATTAGTGTATTTTCTGCAATGATGGCTGCTCTGAGTGGCAAATAAAACTTCTTACACTGTGACACTGTCTCTCACTGGCTTTTGCACTTCAGCAGTTTGTGAGGGCAGAACATCATGTAGGTAAATATACAATTTTAGCTGCTCTAAACTCCTCCTAGACTGACAGGGACTGAAAGTTGTGCCTTATGTCATCCAAGAGGTAAAAACTCTCAATTTAAAAGGAGGATGGGGTGTGACTTACCAGTTAGATTAAACATCACAGGGAACAAATAAAAACTGTAGAACGTAGAAGAAAAAATTGGCAAACCTTTTTTGCTGCAGGTTAGGAAGAACTGGATTCATTAGAAAGTTTTAACTCTGTTTAAAATCTGAGATTATCTGCAAATGATGGTAAGAATGCTCTTACTTGTTTCAAATTTGCTCCAAGTTGGGTTTAGATTTTATGTGATTTCTTAAAAAATCATTATTAAAGTTAGCTTAATGAGTGCTAAAGTGAGCTCTAATTACTTCTAATTACTGTAGAACTATTGAAATGCAGATAATGTAACTACTAAGAAGAAAAGGAAACTTAAAAACTTGTGGGTTTGTTTTACTCATTGATATGTATGGTTAGCATTTCTGATAAAGGAAGTCTGTTAAAGAGTTGGGGTTTTGCTTTCAGCGATCTTATAAAGAGCTCTAAACATATATCTGTAAATATGTATTTATAAATATATATAACTATATATAGTATACCCCCTGCTTGTGTTTCAAAGCTGGAGGATTCAAGTATTAAATATTTATAATGTAAAAAAAAAAGCAAAAATCACACTTGAAAAATCACATCTTTCCAGCTATCTCTAAACCTTGCTCAGAAGCAAAGATGACACAAATCATATTTTGCAAGGGGAGTTTTTGAAAAAACAGTTGGCTGCTCAGCTGGCTTTCAGTTTTGATGGGACTGTTCTGCCCCAAAATTCAACCTTTTGTGTTTGAGAACACTGGCTGAAGAAAAGTTCTGCTTTAGCTGCCTAGTATCCCTGCTCACCCAGGCCCTGCTCTGTTTTCCAGGATGTGGCAGGGCCCTGGTGCCCAAACCTGTCACCC
>NW_008592641.1:58345-64042 GCF_000691845.1 Merops nubicus
CTTTTTTTTCCAAGGGCATGACACATCAGGAGATTCTGGTTCAGATAAGAGAAGACATCCAAACTACTCAGAGGGCAAAGTGATATCTTTGGATAACCCTAATTATATTAGTCAAATTATTCTAACCAATTTTACTATTGGCACAGGTACTTATCCCAAAAATTGAGCAAAGCCAATGGATATGACAGGTGAATCAGCTACTAAAATACAATAAAATGTAAGAGTGAAAGATTAACTTTTCTAGGCTGAATCCAGTAACTGCCATTCCTACTCCAGCCTGTTGTGCAAATGGGGCAGGGCAGCACCTCTCCCTTCAGAAGGGGAAAATCTGAGGTTCCCATTGGCTGTGCTCTGAAGATTACTGCACAAAGAGAGCTGGGAAACCCAATACACTGCACTGATCCCACAGGGCCAGCAACACAGGAGTACCCACCGCTAAAGCACCACCTGAAAGCAAGCACCATCTCCTATTGATTCCTTTTCTCCAAGGGCCACTCAGACACCTCTTTCCAGAAGGCTGCTGCCTGTGGCTGCCCGTGGAGGGAGGCACTTGCAGGGGGCTGTGCTGCCCAGCTCAGCACTCAGCACACTGGATGTACCTCTCCAGGGGCACGTGGGGAGCCCAGCCCCGCACCCGAGGCTGCGCACGCTCCGGTCCTTTGCCGGGCTCAAGCTGCTCGAGAAAATTTTCCCATTACTTCACCAGCTAAATCAAGTGAATGAATACTCCCCACAGTCGCTTTTCTCTGGTTTCTCTCCCCACCACAGAGACTTCTGAGCTGGCACAGGCCAGTGTCATTCCACTGAGGTCAATGGAACGAGGCCCATTTAGATCAGCTGATGATTTAAACCTCTAGACTCGCTCTCCAGCACACGTTTCTTTTCCACCAAGCCTGGATATAAAACAGAGCCTAGAACATATGGAGGTGAAGACACTCACAGTTAAACTCACACTTCCACCCTTGCAGCTGCATCACAACAGCAGGAGTTTTGCAGAAACTACTTCAATGTAGATATACCTCCAAAGGGAAGGAGAAAAACCCAGCACTTATTCCCATGGTAAATAGATTCCGGCAAGCAGCGACAGCACAACTGGCATGGAGGTGAGGTTCTGCCTACCCCCCAACTTCTCCAGTTTTACTTTTTTGCACAGGTAAGCACTAGAACTGCTACAAGGAAGATCTGGCACGCAGAGGTGGGGAAGAGACTGTCTGAGGGGACCTTCCTTGTAAAGAGAAGCTACACTATGGAAAACTCATGCGAACTGTTGGCTGAGGTAACTGTGTAATGCTGCAGCATGTCTGGGGAAGAATTCCAGCTTGACTTCTGCAATGATTGTCTTATGCCCTCAGGCATGAGATTTTATTACCCTTATCTTGGCAAGCATGGCATTTATTTATTGGCCACAGCAATACTGCAGAGAGGGAGGACTGGCTTGCTACCATTCCTGACTGGGTGGCTGCTAAGCCAGCTGTCTCTCAAAAAACTGCAGGGCAAAGAGAGAACGTCAATGAGATCATGCCTCAGCCCTTCTACTTCCAGCTGCAGTCACAAAGGAACACAGCCTAAAAGGAAATAATTACCCAGGGAACCCAAGTGATCAGGCACCTCCTGTGTCTGGAAACTGGAGTCACCTGGCTGTACACAACAGAGAAGCTCCCACCAAGAGGAGCCATCCAAGGCCAGCTGGGAGATCCCGTTTCTGGAAGATGGAGCTTCTGAAGTCTATAGCAAACTGGAAAGTGCATCCTGTCCTGCTGCTCAATAACTGCTGCTTCAGCCACACTTGAACGTGGAGCAATAGTGACATAAAGTGGCCTGGTGGGTTAATCACAGGTGGAAGGTGGAAACATTTCCCAGGAGACCAGGCAGTACCGTACAATGTTATTCTAGCGTGGCATGCTGTAAGAAAAACAAGCCCCAAGTGCGACCTCGTCCTGTACAGAAGGGACAGCAGAGCCCTCCACATCTGGCAATGACTTGCAAAGAGCATCTGCAGGGGCAACGTGAAGGCAAGGAAGGAAAGCACAAAGAGTATTCCACTGTCTGCCCTTTCTGTCAGGATCGGCTATCAGTGAAAACTGCCTGCCAGTGCTCAGCAATATCTCAGTGCTACATGACATTATTAAAAGTCAGCAGAGACAAGCAATTTTTTCACCAGAGCCCTTTGCTGACCATTGTATCTCCATATGTTTATTATTTGTGTGGGTTTTATTCTAATTCTTACAGGAATAGATTTGTCCCCAAGACAGAACGATCCCCGTGCCAGTTCCTCCAGGATAATTTGCCACACGTTTTCTTAGTTAACAACATAAGTATTAGACCTAATTACAGTGAAAGCCATGTACATTATAAAATACAAATTAAGGTTTGTTTTATAGATTAAAAGCAAATAAATATTTAGCAGTAACATTCCCCAAAATATTTTCTGTAATTACACTACAAGACTGATTAGTAATTCAGGCTGGAATTAGGAGTCTTGGATTTATTACCCAGTAAACTGATAGGGCAACGCCCACGCTATTAAACCACAGTTCTCTGGGTGTTTCCTCTCTGGCCATAAAAGATCACAGCTGGGCCCTGGGAGGCTTCAGCCCAGCCCCATGCAAGTACTGTCACTGGTGTGTTAGCAGCATCAGCAGAGTTCCCTGGTGATGCTGTCACACCCAGAACTATAGAACAGCTGGAAAGTTCAAAGATTTGGAGAAGATTTCAGAAAAAAATAAAGTCTTTTCATATGTTTTGCTTGTCAAAGGTAAACTTCTGTACAAATTTGTACTGTATTATAAGTTGTGTAGGTAGCACACAGTACAACTGCAAACATACACACAAGGAAGCATATCTTACTGATCTCAAGTAAGCATAAATTATTTGTAGCTAATCACAAGTACACATGTTGTCAGACAATGACATTAAACTGCTCATTGTTTGCCTCCAGATACCTCCAGATTTAGAAAACAGAGAAAAATGTCAGAAATGGAAATCAACAACTAATACTGCTAATACTAAAAAGTAAAGTTATAATTACAACAACTAGAAGTGGAATATAGAGAGATAACCAACAAAAGAAGCTGTTTCACAAAAAGTTTTGGTGTTACTCTCCTGAAATTTCCAAATGGGCAGGGATTAAAACAGAACACAGAAAAAATGAAATCAAGATTTTAGAAGTCTCCTTTTCTTTTCTGACTTTTTGTTTGTTTGTTTGTCTGGAGAAGAAAGATTCTGCTTCTTTGCTACACAAAGACTCTTTCATTGCTTGGACCCTGAAGTGTTAAGCCAGTTACTCTGCTGTGCTATCTATTCATACTGTCAAGAATCCCCCAAAAGAGATCCAGTGTAAACAGGGTCCATAGGTCCTGACAGTTGGAAATGTAAGAGAATGACATGAGCAAGCCAGAGCTCTGAGGTGGATCTGCCTCAACTTTCTGTTCTAGAGAAGCTCCCCAAGCAAGACTTAAAGTCACATTTTACTTCAGTAGCAACTGATTTTTTCCTAGTGAAAACTCCAGGCAAGTAGAAGATGACAGGAAAGGACACAGAACCTTTTTGCCTCTGATTGTTCTTCCTTGGCTTCAACAGCCTTCCGAGCTGCAGCAAATTGTGCCCTGCTGACTCCAGGGACTCTCTCCAGTCCCCTCTGTTCCCTCAGAGCCTGGCTGAGAGCTCCTTGCTCCTCAGAGTCTCCTCTCCTCCTCCCACCTACTCCTCTCCCAATGTTTCTCTCTCTGAGTGTGCACCTGAGGACACCACGAGCAAATGCAGCACATACCATATGTCACAACATGCAAATAATCTGGAGCGTATCAGTGACCCAAGGGGCCTTGCTACTGCTGTTCCAAAAAAATCCTTGAGAAGGGACTCTCTCCAGTCCCCTCTGTTCCCTCAGAGCCTGGCTGAGAGCTCCTTGCTCCTCAGAGTCTCCTCTCCTCCTCCCACCTACTCCTCTCCCAATGTTTCTCTCTCTGAGTGTGCACCTGAGGACACCACGAGCAAATGCAGCACATACCATATGTCACAACATGCAAACAATCTGGAGCGTATCAGTGACCCAAGGGGGAACCACTTGCTTACTGCTGTTCCAAAAAAATCCTTGAGAAGGAGTAGGGTGTAGGATCCTTCTGGTGTAAGAGCACTCAGACAGTTTTGACCAGAGAAATTATTATATCACAGGGAAAGGGGAAAACCCACAAGGTACAACATCTCACTAACCAAAACCTCATCTGCTTTTTCCCGTTTCCTCAGCAGAACATCCAAAATACCTTGTTCTACATTGCAACAAGCCTCACTCCAAAGAGTTTGGACAGCAGAAATAATGACACAGGTTTAAGAAGGTAAAAAATCCTTCCTGCTCTTTGATTAACTGGGCTTCTTGATGGAGTTAAGTGCAAACAGCTGCCTGGACTTCAACTGAAAAGCCTAAATCTAAACACTCAGTGTTTACATAACCCAAACTTCTAATCAGGCAGCTGGATAATCCACCCATTTAAAGTATCCCTAAGAGTTCCAGGGAAATGTGATTTTCTTACAGCTAAGCCAATCAACAACCACTTTAAAAAACTCCAGCTACCGAGTTACTACTTTGGAACAGCAGTCTCAGCAGGATGGGGTCACGACCCCACAGTGAATCACAAAGCAATTTTGGTGGGATCCTTCCCCCTTTCTTTCTCTTTTTTCTCTCTCTTTTTTTTTTTTTCCTTGAGAAGTACAAATCTGAATCTCTAATTTCCTCTGTATTCAGATGCTGCAAGGTAATAAACTGGAGAAGGAAAAAAGCATAGAGCAGTGCTTATGTGCCTGCTGGCATTGGCTCACAGGACCTGAATCTAACATCTTGTGAAATCCTGACCACGTCCATCTGGAACCAGGGAACTTGGGAAAGGCAAAGTACAATCACCACCACCATCCATAATTCTTAGGGAAAAAAGGGAGAGAGAAGCAGGACCTAGGAATGACAGGATTTCACAGAAGGCAGCAGTACAGGTATTGAAAGACAACTGATAGGAGTCATTATTCCTTAAATTGACAGACATATTTGTAGTGGCTTTAACTGGCCATAGCACTCCACGTTTAGGGCCCTATCTCACCTCACAGCAACGTTTTACCATCATCACCCATTATAAGGTGAGGGTGTCAGTTTTGGTTTTACGTTTGGCTGAAAGATTTTCACTTTATTGCAGTTTATGATTACTTGCCAGGTATCCCAGTATTTGTCTGCCCTATCCTAGCTAAGTCCCTGTGCTAAATCACATCCCATCACACCCATTAGATAATTAGAGTCTGAAGACAAATATTTTCCCTGGCCAATACCACAGTTAATAATCTGCTCGTCCACATAATCACCTACAATATATCTTATAATTCAACTAAATTTTAAGCATCCTCAAAGGAGGTGAGGCTTCTTGGACTAATCAGAGAAACATGGGGGTTACTTCTCAGTCTACTGCTGAGCTACAAGCTGATCCTAGACAACTTGATACCTCTGCATCTCCATACACCTACCTGCAAAAGGTGGCTGGCCATGTTTAGCTTTCAATTTGAGACATGGGAAAGCAAATGACTTAGTTTTAGTAATGAACTACAATGACCCCTTTCAAATAAATTGAATATACTGACAGAAAAATGAAGAGCAGTAAAAGCTTGGTTTAATTTTTTATTGTTCAAGGTTTCCAAGAATTTCTCCTGCTCATGGATAGGTGT